>NC_049211.1:26836838-26897078 GCF_013347855.1 Anguilla anguilla
CCAGCCTTCACTGGTTTCAACATCAAATCAAAACAAACAGACACTGAATTCATTTCCCCCACTCCCACTGATGCAGCTACTAGTGAATCCTGCTTCGAAAGATACAAACTCCCAGCTGCACACCTTCTCTCCTGCTGTTGGATCATTCTGCAGTCTTTTTCTCTCTAATCTCCACAAGGTAGCTGTAAGTGGCAGCATTCACATTTAGTGGTCAGTGACTTGTCTGGCTGGAACAGGATTTATTTATATATTTTTTTAAAACTGGAATGACTAATGCACATTTAGCCACAGCAGATACATATCAAAGGGAGAAAGCGATGAGTATGAGCGCCGAATGCACTCATCTCTCGCTCTTTCGCTCTCTCACTGTCTCGTTCTCTCGCTCCCCTTCTTTATTGGTAGTAGTAGAGGATTTCTCTTTGATACATCCCCCGGTCCCCCATGTTTCTCTGCCACACTGTCACAGGGATGTACTGAACCTTTCAAAATGGCCGCCGCGTGCAGTTCCCCGCTGTCGAATCTGGACCCTGTGGGTACCGGCTGAGGCAGGGTGGGCTGTAAGTGGTGAGGGAAGGCTTCAGCCGGCATTGTGTGCCCAGCATCACTGCGCATGCGCAGCTCCTCCTGTCCGGTCTGCCTGCGCCAGCTGCGTACGCGGTGCAGTCCTGGCTGGTGGACAGTGGAGTCAGTGTGCAGGACTGACCCATGAGTTGTGCTGGGTGTGCATGGCTCACTGGCGCTCTCTTCTGGAGCTTGCGCAGGATGACGTGTCAGCACGATGGCCTCATTCTGGAGAGGCATCACGGGTGTCTTCACAGTTTTTTTGTATTCATGTTATTCAGTCTTCGCATTACTTTTAGCACTGTTTTTTAAAAAGTCTGATTGGTTAAAGCGGAGAAGCTAAGACAGTCACAAACAAACTGGGTCATATTTTCTGGCTAATGGGTAATGTCTGAGTGGCAAAAGACTATATTCAGATGAAAATCCAGCGATTACAATTTATCTTATCTGTGTGAACCTAGCTGTAGCCCTCAGTGTGAAAAGAAGCAGCTAGTCACACCCCGTGGTCAAGCCCAGGTCAATGTTGGGTGCTAAATAAAAAAATTTTTTTAAAAAAGGGGCGGGGGGGGGGGGGGGGGGGGGGGAGATTAGTCATGAGATATCCCGGTTTGTGATGGCTGCCATTTTAAAGCATGTGAGGGGAAATGTATGTGCCCTGGACAGTTTTATGATGCTGTTTTTATGATTCTGAGCGAAGCGAGGGTCCATGTACGCATTCCATGTGCAGTGTAGTGGAGTGTTTTTCATTTCTGCTAGGCCTTGTTTTGCACACAGGTCCTCCACTCAGATCAGGACAGGCAGGACAGGCAGTCTCTGTAGTCTCTGCTCCCTGCTGGTACTCCAGGCTTACTCCCACTGCAAAGGGGCGGTCTGCAGCCCACACGAACATGCAATATATCTGAACACCCCCCTGAACACACACACACGCAAGCACACACACACCTTCGCATGCACACGCACTCACACTCACGCTCACATATACACACACGCACACACACACACAAGCACACACACACACCTGCGCATGCGCACACACACACACACACACACACACACTCACGCTCACATATACACACACGCACACACACACACCTGCACACACACACACACACACACACACAAGCACAAACACACACCTGCGCATGCGCACACACACACACACACACACACACACACACACCTTCACACGCACACACACACACACACACACACACTCATGCTAACATATACACACACACATACACACCTGCACACACACCTACACGCACATGCACACACACCCACAAACCTGCATACTCACACACACACTCGTGCACGCATATACACACACACACACATGCACACACCCAGACGCACGTAACACACACAGCGCACACACTCACGCACACGCATGCACACACCCATGCACACGAACACCCCTCTACACGTGCACACACACACATACCTGCGCACGCACACACACCCACACACACACAGACTTACACATGCACACACACGCGCGCACGCATACACACACACACACACACGCATGCACCCAGACACACACATAACACACACATTCACACACACAAACACGCGCTCGAACACACACAGACACACACCCATAATATACACAGACAGAGAAGAAAGACCTGTCTAAAATGAGGCGCTATTATGCATATTATACACGTCTATGTACACACTCAGGCATACGCATACACACACACAGACATGCCTGCACACACAGACAGGCATGTACGTGCGCACACACACACACACATTCCCGTGGAGCTGCATATGACACAACACCAGTATAAACAGGAATGAGTGTGGAATGTGTGCTCACAGCCCCTAAGATATCTGAGTCTCATTATTAATCTTCATCTGTCCCTCTCACCACAAACAAAACCGCAGAAATAAACACTGCTGCCCCTGAATGTGGAAAAAGCCAAACACCCGACAATTCTGAAATCAGATTTTTTTCTAAATTACTTCTCAAAAAGGGTCGGGGGGGGGGGCGGTGGGGGGGTGGGGGGTAAGAGGGAGAGTTTGCTCCTCCATCGTTGTGTGATTCTGAGGACATGGCGGAGGCTCAGGCAGTGCGTGACCTGCTGGGCTTACCCCTCGTCTCAGAGCGCACGCGGGGGAGTGTGGAGTTTCACCCCACACGGGGTGTTGGGTTTCCATCAGGAGACGTGCGCTCCCCACGTCCGACAGCGTCACGGGACTGGAGAGGGGCAGAGGGAAGGAGGGAGGGAGGAGGGGAGCAGTGGAAGAGAGGTATGCCGAAAGAAGAAAGAGAGATGAAGAGAGAAGAGTCGGGGGGGGGGGGGGGGGCAGGAATGGTGAAAGAATAAAGATAAAGAAAGGAACAGAGGAGAGGAAAAAACACTGAGAGGAGGGGGAAGCTCATCCTGGAATAGCCAGCAACAAGAGCTGCCGCTGACTCCACCTCCCTCCCTCCCTCCCTCCCTCCCTCTCTCTCTCGCTCTCTCCCTCCCTCCCTCCCTCCCTCCCTCCCTCCCTCTCTCTCGCTCTCTCGGAGCAGACTCCCGGAGCCCCCGTTACATGACCAGTCAATCCGGAGAGAGCGCAGGGAGACGGAGATGAACATTTTATCCCTCCTTCCCCTCCTCCTCCTCTGAAAGATGGAATGCTGAAACTCCGGACTGCCTTTAATACACACACATTTGAAATGTGTTTTCCTCCCGTGGTCTTGCCATGCTGATTTGACGGGCTGTAGATTTTGTCTGGATCTTTTTGCTCAGCTGAGAGTTTTTTTTTCACGTCTGCTCACTTTTTTGGGGACATATTGCCGGCGATATCTTAGGAGTGAGTGTGTGCGTGTAAGCGCCTGTGCGTGCGTGTGTGTGTGTGTGTGTGTGCTGTGCCATGCCCCCGGCTGGAAGACTTGTGGCCACAGATCGGGGTACAGCATGAAAGGGGCAGGCCAGCGGGGGTGCTCCTGCCCGCACTTGTTCCGGAAAGTCCTGGCCAAGTGCGGCTGCTGCTATGCCCGGGTTCGAGGTCAGTGGTCCCCTTTTTAACCCGCTGTTTCCGCTAGCGACCGTTCGCATTCTGACAGGGGGTGTACCCCCTCTCTCTCTCTCTCTCTCTCTCTCTCTCGTGAACTCTTTGTCTCCTCATTTGGCCGATTTCTCCTCCCCGTGTGTACCTCACCCCTAATCTCAGCTCCTGTCTCCACTCCTGCCCCCCCACCCCCTTCCTCTCAGCCTTCCTCTGCTCTGAACTCTGAGATCTCCCTCAGCAGAAGCAACAGATGTCTGTCACTCAGAGAGAGAGAGAGAGAGAGAGAGAGAGAGAGAGAAAACTTACGCTGTATCTGTCTATTTAATCATTAGCTGAGCACTGTTGTTCTTTTTCTTTTCCTTTTCCACATTTTCCTTTGGCAGCTGTCTGATTTCACACCAGTAAAGCACCCTAAATTTGAAAACTGAAGCTTAAACTGAGACAGGAAGGGAGACTCAGAGACTGGAATACTGTGGTGCTCTGTGTAAGGTTGCCAAGTTTTTAAATCCCCACTGATTTAAGGTTGCCAAGTTGAGGTCTCATGTCGATTTCCCAGTTTTCCCTGTACTTTAGCACAGATGTCTGTTTGTAAACAGCGACGCTGACTGAGTGCTACATGAATTGCAAAAAATACAGCGACAGATTTAACCTTTGTAGCCACAATACAAAGTACGTTTGTCAACTCAGAAGCAACCATTTTGTTCTTTTCTTAACTGAACCAACCACGTATTACAACAACAGTGAGATCATGAGCAATCACGTGCATGCCTGGGGCCGTAAGTGTGGTAGTGTGGAGGCTGGTGGGGGGTTAATCAGGAACATGGGGAGGGTAGAGCCGGTTCCAGTGGAGCAGGCCTGGATGTGTGGGATTAGGGTAAAGGGCCCAGCCTCTCTGGTATGCACCCCCTTTGGAGGTCTCCATCGCCCGGGCAATGCACAGCACAGCATGCGGGCCTTGGGCCCAGGATTACCCCTGCGACGCACTTAGGCCTTCCCCGCAAATGAGAGTTCAGCAAAATTCAAATAAAGAGGCTTCTTGGGTTTCCAGAAAGTGAAACCGTTAATCGAAGAAGATTCTCACTGACTAGGGCCAGTTAAAAGAGCCAATGAATTAAACCAGGACGCTGTTCTTTAATGAAGTGAAAAGTTGCCTTTATTGATTGCCATATCCTTGTAGGAAATGATGGCCTAATGAGCTTTGGTCCAGGCATCGGAATGTGTTGCCGTTTCTTACCCTCAGTTTGTTAAAACGCTTTTATCATTTCCATGGTTTCTGACTTCACAGAATTGTGTGAGTATGACTGAAATATCTATGCTTATATCTAATAATACATCTAATGATAATTTAAATATATCATGTTGCAGTTCAGAGCAAATATTCACTAGATTGTTATTTGGCCTGAATCCATGGTTTCTGAGCTCGTATTACACTTCAGTTCGTATCTGAAAAATCCTCATGCAATTCAGGTCAAAAGTGCATTTAAAGCTGGGTCTGATGGGAGCTGAAATCCCCCCCCCCCCCCCCCCCCCCCGGGGAATTGAGGCCCTCCCAGCAGCCTTGAGATTCAGAAACCCGCTGTGTTCTGCATTTGCCCACACTGCCATTTACACTCGTTATCCAAGCTCATCTCGCATAGGTCCAAGAGCTGTTTGTGAGTTTGTGAGGTGACTGAAACCTTACAGTGATTTTAATCATTTCTGAAACATGCTCTTAAATCATTAAGATAATTTCAGAATCATTTCTCTCAGCTGTTTCAGGCATTAACCACACACACACACACGCACGCACACGCACACTCGCACGCACACGCACACGCACGCACACGCACACGCACACGCACACACACACACACACACACACACAAATGTCCATGCACAGACACAGATACATACTGTAGAAATTAATCTCTGTGCCAGTGCCACTGCTAGATGAATCAGCTTTGCTACAGTAGCTTCCTTCCGGCCATTACTACCTGCTGAGCGCTTAATGTGTACTTATTTTGCATGTAATGCAAGACCCAAGACCCCATTCACATGGCCTTAAATCCCACCTAGACCAATTGTCTTTACATTACAAGTCTGTATCTGATAAATGTGACATTAATGTCTTGTATGCAGTGCCGTGAGTTTTTAGTTTATTTTATTTTTTTACCAATGTGGCCCATGTGTTTTAAAATTGATAGAGGTTGCAGCTCTTTTAAATAGTTAAACTGTTTGTGTCTTGTTTCCACACAAAAGGATCTCAGCTGCAACTGGTTTAGATTTCTAGTGCTTCTCTTTCTTGTTTCAACCGAAACCACTCTGTTTACTTGGTACTGAGACAGACAGTAACTGTGATAACATTAAACAGCAGGCATGAAGTCCCCAACACCTGTGGTGTGTTTATATCCCACACAAAACCTGGAGCTCCTTCTATAAAATATTTATCATAGACTGAACTGCAGTGCAGTGGAAGACTTGCGTATGGGAAAAGATGGGCAGACTGTACATGCATGCATACTCACACGTATGCACATTCGCAAACTGCCACGCTCAAACATACTTGTATATGCATGCATGCACATGCAGACACCCACGCAATCATGCATTTGCTCAATACACACACATACACACATGCACGTACACACGGGCATGCACATGCGGACACACATACACACACACTCACACACCCTTCGGTCATGCACATTAACATACTGTTTATACACATACACATACTCCAACTCACAGGGTCAGTAGGACTTTTCTCAGGCAAACCTGATTACTTAACCTGGGAAAGCCAGTGCATACAGTGTATGAGTTTATACCACTCTGCCACCACACCATATATCAAACGGGTACAGACAGTGCATATAACCTCCAGTGAGTTTGATTCCTCAGTACTGTAAGCATTCTGTTTGTCAGTGGACAAACTCTCATCTTTCAGGCGAGTAGGCTTGGTTCCTTAGTGTCCTGAGTTGCCCCTTGTCGGTGCAGTGAGACCACGAGAGGGCTTTTGAGTCTCACTCAGGGCATCGCTCTCGCCCCCTCTTATCAGTGGTCAGTATTTAGCGCCTTATATTCCTTTTCCAGCAGTTCTGAGTTTCCCGCTCGCGCTTGTCGACCCAGTGTAAAGCCCTCTGTAGATTCCGGAGGGCGCGGGCTGGTTTGTGTGTGCAGCCGACGGCTGCCTCTTTATCAGCCCATCGGCCCCCCAGCAGGACTGCGCCCCACACTCAGCGAGGCGGGGGGTGGTGGGGGGGGGGTGCTGACTGGACGCCGCTCTCTGCAGGTGCGTCGCTCTCCAGCTGTGCGCTGCGCCGCAGGACCGCTCGCCATCGGTCGCGGGCTGTGAGCCGTGACCGCGCGCTAAGAGCTAACGTTTCAGCGAGGGGGGGGTTCCTATTGCTGTCAAAACAAACCCGCAGAATTCAGTTTCCATCGCGCTCGGCCGATAATGGGCCGGCCGTCCAGCTGAGCTGCTGAGCAGCAGGCGCGCTCGCCGCCGAGTTTAGAGACAGGAAACGCAAAAGGTCTGCAAACCTCAGCTCAGAATCCAGCCTCTTTTTGGGCGGGGCCTAGTGTGGGAATCGGGGTCCAGCCTTGAGCCTTGTTTTGGAAAGATGACAGCAAATCCATGGACCTTCCTGGGTTCCTGTCTCCTCTTCCTCTTCCTTCAGCCCCAAGTGGGTAAATAGCCACTGTAGTGTTTCTCATAAACATGCTCACAAGTCTGCTGATATAAATAAATATATATATATATATATATATATATATATAGTATATGTCCTGTAAAGTGCTTTAAAATCATGAGATGAAAGGCACTGTGAGTCTTTATTGAACGTTGAGTGTTTTGGGCATACTGGCAGAGTCAATGGTATGAAAATTTATTTCATGTGTCAAAATCCGTATCTACGAGAGTACATTTGAAGTCACGATAAAATGAGAAACGAGAACAGTTATTCTTAAGGAGAGGGCTGACATATTAAATGATTTTTTCCGGTAGTTCCCTATAACTTTAGCTTGCAAAGAAATGCAGGTGTTTATTTTTGTCTTCAACACAAGGCAAGTACATTTTAGTGACCACTATCCTTGCCAAATGGCAAAATGGTTGTCAAGAAAAAACAATTGAACATGTGCCTTTAATTGTGAGTGAAAGATAATGTTGATTTAAACCCAGTCAGTTTTCATATGAGGGTGATACAGCCAAGTTATTTCCGTGCAGGTCTGTTGGTTACTCTATAAGCACAGGCAGAATTTGCATCCTGCTAGCTGAATTGACAGGTGGTTTGATGAATATCTAAAGTGGTGGGCGACTGAATGGCAGGGATAATACTGTATGGACTATACAGTGAGTGTAGAATGGAGTGGGAACACTTTTCCTAAGCATTAAAAGGGTGTGATCTCACAGCTTCGGTGAACTGCCAACCCATTGACCTCAGCAATTGTAGACTCTCCCAGACACATACACATACACACTACACGTGTCCATGTTGTGATGTTTGGAGGAAACACAGAGAGAGATAAGGACCCATAGTGGTTGTGTACGGTGTGTCTTTGTGGCCTGGGCACTTTGTCAGAGCAGTGGATTCTGGGATGAGAAGAGCCATGTGACGAGTCTTCAGGCGATGTTTCGCCACCTGAGGAGTAGTCTAGGGCAGGGGTGATCATTTATGGTTGAAGAGCCCTGCTGTGACAAGTGTAAGTCCTGGTTGTCCCAAACCTGGTAGCCTCAAAATTTTAGACCTGTGAATTTTCAACACCCTGTTGAATGAGCAGCTTGTTCTGAGGTATCCTCCATGTGTACTGTATGTAAGTGCACGTGTGAGTGTATGTGTGTGTTTGTGCGTGTGAGGGAGCGAGAGAGAGAGATCTAGCAAGAATTGTGTGTGTGTGTGTGTGTGTGTTTGTGTATACATATATGCATGTGTGAGATAATACATGTATGCTCACGTATGAGTGCACTTGTAAGTGTGTGTGTTTGTGTGTGTCATGTGTGTGCATGCGCATGTGTTTGTATCTATGTCCTCATATACACAGTGTGCTCAATCATTCTAACAATAACAGAGATTACATGGCCTGTCTGGATGAAGCAGAACAAAGGCACTGAGCTGAACAAGGGCTGCATCTTTAGAGAAAACCAGGCACATAGCATGAATGGGTGAGTGAGAGAAGGGAGAGGAGAGAGACAAAGCAGAGGAAAAGGCTTGGAGAGGGAGCACAAATGTGATTCCACAGCCACAGTTGGGCCCTATATTACTGAGTTAGCTGGATAACTGCCACGGGTGCCCGGAACAGCTCTTTTTACTTCAGTTCATGCTCCAGATTTGGGGGGGGGGGTTCCAGGTTTAACTCAGTAATCCTGCTTCATGATACAGGGCCCTGATATACTGTATGCATCTACAGCTTCTTAAGACATGAGAGCACCTGATTACCCAAGAAAGCTCTTCTAGTCAGGCCCCAGAAAGCCTGATTACTAATTTTAGGTCCTACATTAATATAACAAGAAAACTATGTATTATTATAATAATTATTACTATTATTACTGTTATAAAATAATAATAATAATAATGATAATAATAATAATGAATAACCATGGGGTTGGTTGAGAGAGAAGTATGGAGCTAATTGCAGGGAAATTAATGGACACTTTAATGGACAAAACGGTCCATTATTTAATTAAGGACTAATGACTCATCATGTAACAGGGATGAATGCACTGAGGTTGAGCTGCTGGTTGGGTAGCCGATGCTAAAATTATCTCGCGGCTCGTGTGAGAGGCTGCACCTGTGTGCGAAGCACCCCTTTCCCGCACACAAAACCCACCATAAAGCGTCTGCTAAAGCGTGCGTGCTGTATGGGTAGCCCTGCCGCGGACTAAGAGACGGGTAGCATCTGACACTAATGGCCGATAGTGCTTTGTACGCATTTAATATTAATAACAACAAGTCACTTGTCTGCAGATGAAACCGCCATGTTGCCAGTGGAGCAGTGGGGTGAGATCAACCTAGTCTGGAGAGTTGAACTGCATGAGGGCAAGACTGAATAGTCATGGACTGTGATTGGCAGGTGGCTTTGGCCAATAAGGAGCAAAATAGCAGGCAGGTTCTGTTCTCCAAGAAAGGAGAAGCCAATTTGTCTCAATTGATTTTAACACATTCTCTGCTATGCCTATCTGTAATCAACGCAGAGAGTCACAATGTCTTCAGACTGGAGGTGGAACCCAGACTCTCCTCTCTCCTACCTGTGGCACTAACAAGGTCTCACTTAGCTTCTGTCAAGTCTTGATTGCAAGTGCACTTTTAATTTTGGCTTATTTTAAATTAAGTGCTATGGCACTTGTGAACAGCACAAGGAGATTTATTGTGGCGTTGCTGTACACGGCAACACTCAGTAACACAGTTACTGAGAGTTTTATACTATTTATCCTGCCAAATTATATGCATGAACCTGAAAGTTTCTGGGGGTGTTTGCTTCACGAATAAATGTAAAATGATGTAGAGAAGAGAGAGATGAACTTCTGTACTTCTGCATCATTGTTCCAGTTTCATCCTGTGTGAATAAGCAGTATGACAGTCCAGTCCTTTGCTATAGTTCAATTACTTTCAGTGAAGTAATTGGTAGTTCGCATAACTATGCTTTCAGAGTAGTTTCCTCAGCACTGTTAAAATAATAATTCTGTACTTTTCCACTGCATTAGTAAATGAAACTATAAGTTAAGACCATACTGTGGACAATTATGCTTAGACCACTTGTGAAATGTTAATATCATAAATCCTGTGTGCATTTGCTGCTGAGCTTGGGGAGAATGCATGTTGTACCCATAATGCACTGCGCATGTGATGTGCTAAAGTGCCTGGTCTGCAGAATGGAGTTCTGGCCTCTCTGATTAAAATGATTTTTATTACCCTTTTTTCCTCCATCTTTTTCATTGCCTTTATCTCTCTCTTCATTTTAACGCCGTGGCCCATTACGGCCGTGTCCTTGGTCAATATGAGCTCAGGCTAGCCCTGCTGCTGTTAGCTGAGCTGCATAGCCACAGCTCCATGTCTGCAGTACTGGCGCAGGTAGACTGCAGGGGCCCCCAGTGCGTCCCTCCTTAGCGCCAAGGCTAGGGAAACCCTGCTGAATGACACCCTCTCTGCCTTCCTGGATGCTGTGCCTAACTCTGCTGTCACCCCCGGGGGCGAGCACCGGCACAGTCAGGACTCAACCCCGAGGGCCGTACAGCTGAGCAGAACCAGCGCAGTCAGGACTCAACCCCGAGAGCCGTACAGCTGAGCAGAACCAGCGCGATCAGGACTCAACCCAGAGAGCCGTACAGCTGAGCAGAACCAGCGCGGTCCATCGGCGCCCGTCCCTCGCCAGTTGTACGAGCCGATCGAGGCGCTGCTCTCCACAGCAAGACTGATTTATTCGCATTGCGGGGTCTCAGGTTGCCCTGCCCATTTTGTGAACCACAGAGCCTCCTTTTGACATCACTGATGCGTAGTTAGCCTGAGCTGCATTATAAAAAGGCTCTCAATCCTCGAAACGCGCCCCGCTCACTCCGATCAGAGATGGTCTTTTCTTCGCCTTCGGGGTGCGTAGGAGGGGAATACAGAATGAGACGCCTTGAAAGGAACTGAGCGCGGAATGATAGCGGAATATTAAATCTTTAGAGATCCCGGGAAACCGCCAGCCTGTATACAGTACTCAGAAAGGTGATAATTAATAAGATAAAAATAACCGTTCCGTTTCGAGCCAGCGGAGTCTGTTGCTATGTTCTGCCTGGGCTGTTGCCGAGACTCCCGCACGCTGAGGGCCGTTCAAAGAGAGAGAGAGAGGAGGAAGGGAAAAAAAGAGGGTAATCTTACAGACGCCGGGCAGTCAGCAGGAGAAAGTATGAATTATGAACGGGCCCAGAGAAGCACAGGGAGCCTTCGCTGCCAGAGCCGTCGGGTTCCTGTGTCGGAGGTAAAGAGGGGAACAAAATGAAGAGAACAGAAGAGAAGAAAGAGACGTGTCGTCCAGAGCGAGGTTTGCGCCCTCGGTGCAGTGGCTGGTCAGGTTACGGGAGGCGCTCGCGGTGTTGTGTTTGCAGCCTGCCCTCATCCCCGCGCCTCCTCTCTCTTCTTTGCTTGTTTTTCGAGTGATTTTACTCTCTACTGTTGCTGGTTCTCGGGGGGTGGGGGGGTTTGTGGATCGTGCAGGGGGGGCGGGGCCGGGGGGAGGGAGGAGGGGGGCCACGCTGGTGCCTGGGAGAGACGGTGGACTTAGACGACTGCGGAACACAAACAAACGCGGAAATGTTTGGAAAGGTCTGTCCCGAGGGTCAGTTGATTCGGGACCCCAGCCCCCCTTCTTCCTCCCCATTTATGTCCCTCTCCCTCTGCCCTGATTTGAGGACAGTGCTTCCCATTATATTAAAAGCAGCCCCACTGCTTATGATGGACTGATATTTTGGGTCTGTGGTTCTGATGGACTCTGAGGGCTTGTGTCTCTGGTTCTAATAGCCAGTGATGTCTCAGGTCTGTGAATCTCATGGACTGTAAAATTACAGGTCTGTTTTTCAGATGGACTATAATTCTAGGGTCTGTGGTTCTGGTTGACTCTGCTTCTGATGGATATTTCTGTTTAAAGCCTACTGTAGTCTAGATACTGACGTGCCGGTCTGTACTCGGCCTGAAGCTTGGTTTCACAGCACAAGAGAAACGTGCAGCCGAGCGATAACCGGAGTGGGGGGTAAGCACCCAGTGACCCTTGACCTCCCCCATGTGCTGCCCTCCCAAATTAACAGAAGGTATCGCAGTGATGGGGTAGGCCTGTACAATATTACAGAACTGCTAATTAAGTGGGGAGACATAGAATATGGAATAAAACAAAGGAACACATGTCGGTTGTGATGTCACAGAGGGCATCTCCTCTGTCTATGATGTCATCACTCACAGAAGACTGCCCCCCTGCCATTAGCTTATAAGGCAGAATTTTATCCCTGCACGCAATGTGGAAAAATGCTGCAAAAATAGCAGAGAAATTAAAAGAATGCAGGGCAATTTAAGGCCCTTCTCAGATTAATAGTGGCGGATATTTTTATGTGGTTCCTCCCCTTCCCCTCGCTCTCTCTCGGTTGTGACATCTCAGACATTCTCTCCCTGGCACACACACACACACACACACACACACACATATGCGTACAGCTTGCTCTCCAGGATGAAGATCTTTGGGCAGAGGGTTGTATGATCTGGCTGTGAGGAATTTGAACATGAACTGGATCATTCCTGGAGCAAAGGTCTCTCTCTCTCTATCTCACTCTCTCTCTCTCCATCTCTCTTTCTCACTCTCTCTCTCTCTCTCCCTCTCTTGCTCTCTCGCTGTCTGCCACCGGAAATATCCCCCTCTCTGGCCCATCTCTTAAGTCTTCTTGTCAGTCTTAAATTCAAATACAAATTCTTTATTAGCATTTCGTACTTAAGCGCATTACCAAAACTTCACAGAAATTACCATGAACAGCATTGCGTAACACACACAACCAAAGGGTGATTTTTGCCCTGCGTTCTCTCTCTCTGTGTGGGGTGTGCGGTGGGGAGGATTTGGGGACTCTTCATTAACTCAGGGAGCGCATTCCAAACCTTGTTTAGTAAAGCAGTGGGAGACAGGAAGGAGACGTTCCCACAGGGAAACAAGCCCCCCTCATCCCGACTGTGCTCCCAGTGCTCCTCACTGAACCAAATACAAATAACAAACACGACGGAGCATTAGAATGGGAAGAAATGTTTATGTTGAACTTGAATGATATCAGATTCGTTTCAATATAATGTACAAAAGAAGCACAAAATAACTGTGATATTACTGTGTTATAATAAATGTGTGCCTGTAACACACACTGTTGTAGTAAATAGGAAAGTCCATCTGGTACATATTCCACTGTAAATCCTGTTCAATAACTGAGAAATAAATCTGATGTGAATTTTCAAAATGGTTTCTCCCAATGCTTACATCTGGCGCTTTGTCAGCTGGTTGTGTCCTGAAGTAGTTCTTGTGTATTTGAGCTGCGTAGCACAATTTAAATTTCGAGCACAAGAACGAGTGTGGTGTGCGCAGTAGAAATCGTCATCTTTGAGCGAACATTGAAACGAGTGCCTGGTATGGTATGGTATGGATGGGAAAGGAGAGCCTGATGCTCTCGCATGGTAGGTTTCTAAGTGAGAAGTGCGCAGCGAAGATGTTTGCTTTAGCGGTTCGCCAACAGGAAGTTTATGACTAAGCTCGGTGCTGCTGGCCAAACAGTGCACAGAGAGCGGCACGCATGAGGGTGGGGCTGCTCTAGAGACGTAGCCGCAAAAGAACCTACTCTGCTCAGCTGGCCCCTCACAGTGCCAACTGTCATTCGGTTTGCCACCTGGGAAATACTGGAGGCGGGTCATTAGAAGACGAGCAGTGAATCGAGCAAAGCCCAGCGGCAACCCTACTTTTTGTTTGCTTCCTACCGCACTGAGGCTATGGTTTTCAGCTGCCATTCTGAAGTTCCCCATGGCCAGTGGAGTGGTTGGAGTGAAGCCTACAGGACAGTAGATCTCCAGGAACAGGGTTGGGCAGCCCTTGAAGCCCTTGTGATCAGCTGGTTGAGTTCATGGGTGGAAGAAACACATGGCAAGACCTTTACTTTCTGACCCCTAGAATTTCCACCCCCAGATCCAAGGTCCCCTAGGAATCCATGAAGGAGTCTCATGGGGCCCTAAGAAGAAAAAAAGATTCCTCCTTTTTTCAAATATTTGTACAATATATTGTTTTGTAATATTTTGAAGTATTTCCATAAATAGCATATTTTAGACTCTCTGCAGAAATGAGGCTATATGCACGATCCACGCTGAATCTGGGACGTGAGACAAGCTGTCATGTGACCAGAAAGACCCCCTGTTCAGAATCAGGCCCTGCTCCTGGAATCTGATTATCTGAGAGGAAAGTGTTTTCTGCCTTTCATCTCAAGGCCACACAGAAACAGTCTGATCTCTCCGTGTTAAATGAGACCTAAATGGTTCATTTAATTCTGATGCAACGTTTTTCTGAGTTGCAGGCTGCTGTAGGAAAACACAGCTTATCTTCTGCTCTCAGAAGGAGCGTATGTCGATCTGCGATGGCTGTGATTCTAGGAACAGCTCAGTTTGTAAGTGGATTATTCTACATGTGTGTACAAGCGTGTGTTTTGATTCCGTGTCTTTTGTGAAGGTGTCCCTTGTTCGC
Organism: Anguilla anguilla; assembly: GCF_013347855.1. Taxonomy (NCBI): domain Eukaryota; kingdom Metazoa; phylum Chordata; class Actinopteri; order Anguilliformes; family Anguillidae; genus Anguilla; species Anguilla anguilla. The sequence continues at coordinate 26,851,608 of NC_049211.1, forward strand.
CTCCTCATGGGTTTAGTTGCTATGGCAATGTGAGCGAGTGGCAAAATCCAGACATGAAGAGCAGAGGAAATTTGAGCTCAGAGGCTCTGGTGTAGACGGCTGAAGCTCAGTCGCCAGTGCGGGGCTCGTGTCGGCTCTTCCATGCTTGTGTTAAAGCTACCGTTGAATTATCAATGTCCGCAGCTAAGGGACTCCTTTGTGGTCATTTCCTGGGAATTCAGTCCAGGATGGGATTCTGATAAAGACTAATTTGGAACAGATCTTCCTCAAGCAGCATATGTCATAGTGCACAGGCCTAGTGATGTCTCAATTCACAGGCCTGATGGTGTCACAATGCAAAAGCCTAGGGTGCATTCAGATTTTTTTTTTTTACCTCCCTTCTTTGCATCCTTGCCTAGTATGATAAAAATTAATGTTTGTGGCTCATTCAAATTGATTATTTTATTTGTCCATGTCTGTAATTGAAGTGGCTTCAAACTGATGCTTGAAAGACCAAAGATGTTCCATTTGCCTAATACATGTTTTGTCAATTCCTCTGTCTTCACGTCCTTTCCTTGCTTCCTTTTCTTGTGTCCTCCTTTGGGTGAAGCTAGGAGCAAGGAAGGCATGCAAGGAAAGGAAGTAAGGTAGTAAAAATAAGTGATTGGAATAAGCCCATTTTGACAACGGAGGATTCCAGAGGTCAATTTCACATATTTTTGAGCTGTTTAGCCTTCCAGACTAGGAAAGGTCACAAGTAAAGGAAGCAAAAAGGTAAAAATAAGTGATTGGAATGCACCCCTGATGTCTGTATTCTCAATGTCTAGACTCTAGAGCCTGGGTTTTCAACAGGAGCGCCACAGACCTCTATGGGTACTTGAACATACTGTAGGGGCTCACTACCCAGACTTGATATGCAATGACTGTATGTAAAGATTTGGGAAAATACTTAAAAATATAAATTATTTTGAAAATATAACCTTTTTATCTTATGATAGGTTGTCCCCTGAATGCCTTTAAGTTTGGGTGGGGCCCCGTAGATCAGAAAAGTCCTGGTCAAGAGCAAAAAAAATCTTAAACACTGCTTTTAATTTCTCTCCCTGAACTTAGTGGCATCTACGATAAAAAGATTATTGTACAACCCAAAGGCATCATTGTTGGTGGAGAAGTTACTCTTGGAGCTGAAACCTTTACCAGATGACACATGATTGGAAATATGGGGAGAGGTGAAGGCTGCAGAGTGCCTCTAATTGAGGTATTTCAAGTTCAAGTTGCCATAGATGCCACACTGCTGGACAGTAACAGCTGAAACAGAAGCAGCCTAGGAAAAAAATTTAATTGACAGAAGCCAAGGGGGAAAAAAACTCAATTAGAATTCCACACTGTCTACTGGGACAGTTTCTTCAAAGCTTGATCTCCGCATATTCTGTGAACTTGTGCCTTTAAAAATAATATAATATATTCTATATTCTTATATTCTTCTCCACATCATTGCTTTTCGTGTGTTGCATTTGTGGTTTTGCCGTGTCCCCTCGTCTTTGATATTAAATTATGGGCCATTGCCGGCTCATAACTGCTTATTTGGGACTCTTTTCCCTCCTGTCACTGGGAGTCATTTTTTAAGTAGCCTTGCAAGTATTGGGAGTGTCAGAAGGGGGCAGTGTATAAATTAGAAGAGTCATTTATGTGACCGTTCCTGCTGGGAGACCCAGGCTGCGTCTCTACGGGACAGTGCCCGTGGCTCGCTGCGTCTCTACGGGACAGTGCCCGTGGCTGGCCGCGTCTCTACGGGACAGTGCCCGTGGCTCGCTGCGTCTCTACGGGACAGTGCCCGTGGCTCGCTGCGTCTCTATGGGACAGTGCCCGTGGCTCGCTGCGTCTCTACGGGACAGTGCCCGTGGCTCACGGCCAGCCCTCGGGGGTCTCCTGCTGGTGTTCCCAAGCACAGCTGGGATAACACACCTGAACAGCATGTTCCAGCTCATTCTGGCTCCTTTAAGGATTCCCACTTTTTGTTTTTGCCTCTTAGTCACTGGTATTTCAGCTAGTTCCTGTAAATCAGTGGTCCAACTATAAATATTCCACTTGTGCTCCATATAATTTGTTTTATTAGCAGAAACTGTTCTCTGGTGACTTACACACTTACACAACGGTACTTGTTTTCCTTCACAAGTTTGGTAATCCCCAAAATGAATGATAATGAATGAAAAATATGTGAAGTACAAATAGGAACACTTGTTCTTCCATCTATGCAGGTAACTTTTTTGGTGAGTTTGAAATAATTTTTCCATTTAGTCTTCATCTTGGGAGGGTCATTGAGCTGATTAGGGAAGCTGAGAGAACATAATGATCTGGTTGGGCTGTAGTTTGACCTTTGCAAATGATTATAGTTCCTTTCTCTACAAGCTGGTTGAGGTTGTTCTGGATCGATACCATGTCCCAGGCGAGTTCCAAGACCTCATAATGGACTATTACAATTGCTTCAGGTTGACAGTCTGGATCGACAACAGATTGTTGTGGCGCAGTGGCACAGTCTCAAAAAAGGGATCATCATTGGATGCACTATTACAGTGATCATTTTTGTCTTAGCCATGTACATGCTGGTGAAGTCTGCTCATATGGAGCCTGTGGGCCCACAGACCAAATCTGGCATGCGATAACCTCCCCATCAGGGCCTACATGGATGATCTAACAGTGACTACATTGTCTGTCCCATCTCATTCATCAGTGTTGAGGAGAAGCCAACACTTGCTGCTAGGACCTCCTCTACTTAACTTGCAGCAGCACAATACTGGGAACTGAAAGTTGATCTAGTGAGACTTAAGTTCCCAGAATACACTGCAGTGACATCACCCTTGGGAAGACCATATTGAGGAGGTTACCGAGAGGAAGAGGGCAAAGTATGCCTAGCTGCTGGAGCAATGGCTCAGTGGGTGGCACGGGAGATGTGAATCTATTGAAGTGGGTTGTAGGGGGTTTGATTGACAGTCTGGCTGTTGGGCCTACAGCCTACTGGGCATGACAGGGGCATACAGGCAGAGGGCCACCAAGTTGGCAACAGAGGCAGCAGAATGTGTCTCTATCAAGAGGAGTGATCAGTGCGTGAAAATGTAGCACTACTAGGACACAAACTGGGTCATCTGGGTGAGGGTGTGTGATGTTGAAAGACCCAAACACCCAATGACCCCATGTTACATCACTGATGATGTATCCAAGTGCAATGCAAGATGTATTCTTCAGAAAAGAGGGGTCAGAGGTCGAGGGTCTGAGTGGGAGGGATGGGATTTGGAGGAAAGGTGGTGCGAGCTAGACTGAGCGGTCAGTCGGTACTAATGTGTTGGCTGCTGGGATTGGAGACCATGCTCCTTACTGGAGGGAAAATGTCACTCAAACAGTGAGAGCAGAATAGAGCCATACACACCACATTCTGCTGAGCTCCACTGGACTTCTGTTGAGTTTGTGACCTGTGTATCTGTGAGTGTGCATGCATGATATGCATGTGTGGGTGTGTGTGAAATAGGGCATCATTAACTGGGAGAGAGAGAAAGAGAGAGAGAGAATCAGTGAGTTGTTTGAGAGACAGAAAGTGTGGTACAATAACAACATCCTTATTGAGTATGATAAGCCTAATGAACATAACAGGCCCTGTGAACACCGCCCACCCCCTCCAGGGCTCCTCTGCTCTAATAACAGGTGCAGGATTCTCCAGCCCCTTGTAAGGGGTACAAAGGGGATGTAATAAAGAAGGAAATCAGATAATGAAGCTCAGGGCATAAACATCAGGCCTTAGAATTGATTCCGATTTGATACAGTCGTTGAAAATCCACAGAACCACAGACTTTAATTTAATTCAGTGATGTTTTCAATGTTTAATTTGGAGTTAATGTTTAATGTTGATGTACTGTACATGCATTAAAATTCATGGAGCATAATAACACAAAAACATTATGACTCTTTTACCTGAAAGGAACCAAGGATGAGCTTCATTGCAACCCTTCTCTTTTTCTCTTGAGTCAGCAGAATTTGATATTCAGCTCTGGACCGGCAGGACAGAGAGGATTATGGGAGATACAGGGAGGTGCCGAGGTATAGGGAGATAAACACGGGAGTTGGCACGGGAGACTCGTGTATAGATCTGTGTGTTGGAGAAGCTGGCTGTCAGATTTTATTCATTCACAGTGAGACCACAGTTGTCAGGATGCTCTGGAAGCCGAGTGGATGATACTGCTGGAGATGGGCGGTCAGTCTTTGGGAGGGCGTGGGGATAGTCAAGCATCAGATTTTTGGTCAGTCTTTGGGAGGGTGTGTGGTCAATCAGGTGTCTGAGTTTTGGTCAGTCTTTGGGAGGGTGTGATCAGTGTGGTGCCTTTTGGAGGGTGTGTTGTGTTAGTTGTTTGGGGTGCCCTGCTTCTGTTGCCAGGCAGGAGAGAAGAAGTGCTGAACTCACACTCAGGCATTAGCAATCAATCACAGATTTGGGCACAGCCTCTCTCACAGAGCCACAAGGGCCAGCACAAAACGCTGGATCTGGAGAGCCACAGAGAAAGGAGGCAGTTTAGAGGAACAACTAAAACCCCTCCCCCTTCCCCCAAGCCACTAGCACAGAAACTTCCTGCTCATCAACTTCAGCACAAATCAATACATGGAGACAGCAAGAAACACAGGCTCAGCTAATAGTATGTCCTGCCGTCTTCTCACCCAGACCGAAAAAATCTTAACTGCACCACGGTATGAAAAAGTACAGCCTTTGGCCCTGCTTAGGGGAACATCAGAAACGATCCAGTGAACTGAGCCCTTTGTTGAGGTCAGTAAAAAAACAAAAAATAAAGAGGGGAAAAAAGGAAAGTTGGTTTGTGCCATAAATGAAACTTTTAAAAATCATCCCCTTCTCTGCTTGAAGCGCCCCCTCTCCACAATCAGTGGAGGAATCAGACTGCTTTGTACTTTCAAAAATAACTCACACATAATCAGGACTGTGGATTTAGACACCTTCAAACCTGTGCCTTTCTGGAGTAATGTCAGCAGACTGTCAGATATGAACAGCACATGACCACTGTGCTCTCTCTGCATTCTTCTCCTCTCTCTCTCTCTCTTTCACATTCTGTCTCTCCAACTGTACTATTGCAGTAGGGTTGGAGTGAATATTTAATAATTTTTTGTGCATATTTTTTTTTAATTTCCTTTTTTATAGAATTTCATTTCTTGGGTGTTTTTTATTTTCATGTGTGTGGGGTTTGTTGTGTATTTTGTGATTTTGTGTTTCTATTGGTTAGAGTTTATTTGTAAAATGTTGAGTAATGAGAAATGTCTCCTTTAAGTGTTAAAATAAAGGGGAATCAAGGGTAAAGGTATCTCTCTCATCTCCCTCTCTGTCTCTCTCCCTATCCTCTGTGTTTGCTCAAGGCCCCCACTCTCCTTCCTAAGGACTTGGCCTCTTCCTCCTCTCCTGTCTCCTTCCTTTCATCCCTTCATCACTGGCTGCCTGGGATCTCCTTACAGTCGCCTGCTGGCTGTTATTTTTTGTAGTGTCTGTGCGTGCGAGTTAGGGTGTGTAAGAGAGATAGAGAGAGAGAGAGAGAGAGAGAGAGTGTGTGAGTCACAGGGGAGCGGGGTGTCTGCATGCGTGTGTAAGAGTGTGTGCGCGCGTGTGTATGCATGTGTGCACGTGTGTGTAAGAGTGTGTACGCACGTATGTAAAAGTGTGTGCACGTGAGTGTAAGAGTGTGTGTGTGCGTGTATGAGAGCGTGTGCACGCGTGTGTAAGCGTGTGTGTGTGTGTGTAAGTGTGTGCGCGCGTGTGTGTGTAAGTGTGTGCAGGTGTGTGTAAGACCGTGTGCGCATACGTACATGTGTGTGATGCAGAGCCGTTTCTCCCTGTCATTAACCCCAGGAGCTCAGAGTACACTGGGGCATTGCACAATGGAGATCAACCACATCTGGAGCCAGAGGGGCCCTCGGGATAAACAAACACACTATAAATACCCAGCGTTATCAGGACACGCGTTTTATTCATGTCTTTTAAATCAGCTACTGAGTTAATTTAACACTGAGCTATCCTCTGGGAAAGGTAGATTATACAGGGACTGCAGCTCAATGAGATTCTAATCACATTCACCCAGGACTGCAACATGAAGGGCCCTCTTCTGTGAGCCTCGTCACACTGTCTTCAGCCAGTCACTAAGGCAGCAGATGGCATTACAGCCGTCCCATGTTGCATTAGCTATTCTTTTAGGGGATTCCAGAAGACCCCGTGAAGTGGTCGTTGATTGGTTTTTGGAAAGAGCTGAAATAAATGTGAAACCAACAGGCGTGCCGCATCCAGTCCAGGAAGCGGGGGTGGATGACACGTTTCGCAGGATGCATGCTGCGGGGGTCTTTTGAAGAGCTGTGAATGATTAATTGACCTTGGATCTGGTGTGACGAATCTAATCAAACACAGACCATGAAAGAAGAGATGATATAATGGTGGTAGCTAATGGAACACCATGAAAGGGAGTCGCTCATAGCATGGCTGAGAACCGCTTTAGGGACAGTGTTAATGGATGAGCAGGATGTGTCAAACCCACCCCCCACCCCCCTATGTACAGATACACACACACACACGCTCACATGTATATGCACAGACACACTCACGCGTGCGCACGCACACTCACACATGCACAGTACACACGTACACTGCCGCAACATAAAATTTCACTACAGCCTCACAAGTACCCAACACACTCACCCATGCATCCACACACACTCACATCCAAACAGACTAGATGTGTCGAATTACTTCACTCTTCCTCAAAGTCTGAATGAAGTCTCTCCCTTGAGGTGACAGCATTATCATTTCCCATTGTGTGAAAGCCCTTTGTGGAATGTCAGGGGGACATGCTGATCATCAGGTGTGTTCACATAAAAAGGACCCCACTAGCTCACATGCCAGCCAGGATCTCTGGATCAGGTTTAGGGTTGGCGTGAAATGCTCTCCGTGGCACTGGGAGCAGCTATCAGCTGTCGCTACGGTTACACGGTCTGCCTCTGATGAAAGCTCACATTTTAGCTCCTAATGTTGTTATGTGCAGCGGGGACAAAAAGTCTGAGGTCTTGCATAAGCTGGTGGAATCCGTGCCAAGCGGAGTGAAGGTGGCAATCAAGGTCCAAGGCAGACAAACAAAGTACTAACAATTTTTGGCCTTCAGTAAATAACTACACACTTTCTCTGACTTATATTATGAAAAAATGATGTATTCTTGAGTAAGACATATAAAGGGAATAGCATAATTGTATTAGACCTTGATAAATAATGAAAACAATTGGGTCTTTGTTGTGTCCTCAGACTTTCTGTCCCCATTGTATGTCCTGATATAGTACAATGTACTATAAAGGACTATAAATAAGGCAATACATTACAAGCCTAGGTAGGATAGTATTTTATTCATAATAATTGATTCTGTGCTCAGAACTGAGAAAGATGAAACTGTGTGTATGAGAGCTGCCCCATGTGTTCTTTCTCAGTTCTGACTTCTCAGCCTCCTAGGGACCCAGGTCAAAGGTCACTGAAGGTCACAGACTCTATAGGCTCAGATAGCAAGCTCTGTATTCTTAACATTGAACTTGTTTCCCTGTGTTATTCTTTTTTAAATATAAATTTGGCACCCAGCACGGGGTTGAACATGCCCAATTCCTACCCTAATTTGGAATGTCCAATTATTTGCAACCACAGCCATGTTCATGTGTAAACTCTACTGCCGATCCAGGAGAAAGCAGATGACCGCCGTTTTCCTCGGAAATGTGTGGTGTTTCCAGCTGCTTCTTTTCAGACCGCAGAATACAGGCTGAGTGGAGTCGGAAGAGAAGACCTTTGGCATGCAGCTTTAGTCATGTAGTTCATGGGTGCCCTCCTGACCAGCAGGGGTCATTGCATCGCTCTGTGGAGCCTCGATCCACAGCCGGCACTGGATTTGATCTGAGACCATAGGGCTCATCCATGCATTACAGTGTGGTGCCTTATCCGAATGAGCCACCCAGCAGCCTTCTCTGTACTGTTGATAGCAGGATTGTTCTAATTAGATTTCGATAAAATTTAGAATATATAGGAATGGGCATGGCCAAGAACAGACATTCTGTTTGTCGCAGTACCAGTTGCAGTACTGTATATTCTCTGCCCCTGCCCACACCTCTAACAAATATTTATAACCTACCCAATACACTTATCTGACCTAACCACCAGTAAGGAAGCAGTGAGTATGGAAATGATGGAGGAGCATTTGATTACTGCAGAGAATCTGTGGTGAAGAAGGGCACGCTTGGAGTGGTCGGTGGGCAGAGAGTGAACTGCAGGATCGGGGGTAATAGTAGAGGGAGTGTTTGAAGTTGCTTGAACATCTTGTCATGCCTTTCTTTTTGCTCGTCCCAACTCTGTTGAGTTACATACCGGGAAGCCTTTTCCCTGGTGGGGTCTGTGGATTGAACCAGGAGAACTGAATGGAAGGTTGTGAGTGGGGGGGAGTGGGTGGGTGGGTGGAGGGGGGGTGTATTACGGGAAGTTCAAATATGGCTTTGTTTAATTGTTGTTCTTTAAAGCCAGCAGAAATCCCCACTGGGGTACAAGCCCTTGTTCCAGGATGGATACACAAACCCCAGAATAACAGCTTCCTGTGGTCAGGCTTTAAGTGCATTTCCTGTCCCCCTAAAACCCCCCAGCCCCTTTTCCTTCCCATGGGTTCTCTGATGTCTCGAAAATACACACACATGCACCCTCATACACACACACACACACACACACACACAATCACTCACCCGTCCTGACTTAATTTTAATATGAATTGAACATGCATTTCATATGCTGAAGAGAAAACTTTAGGCGACTAGCCTTTGAAACAAGAATTTTCTAGTACAGAGCCAATTCAAGGAAAAATCTGTCTTTGTCCCGAACGTTATGGAGCTCACTGTATGTAGGAATGTGTGTGCATGCATGTGGGTGCGTGTCTGTCTGGGTGCATGCATGTGTGAGTGTGCATATGTGTGAGGGGGTTATAAACAGCCTATTTTTAGTCGCGGAGGGTCATGCAACAGCTGAGTAAACTGTTATGATGGCTCAGGCTCGCCTGCAGCCTGCGACTGCTCGGCTCTGCTCCTGCGCTTCACAAACTTCAGCCCTGCCCTGAGCCTTTAAGAAGAGTACACCTCCCTCTCAACTCATCCCCACATGCACCCACCCTTCACCCATTCACTCATCCCCACATCCGCCCACCCTTCACCCATTCACTCATCCCCACATCCGCCCACCCTTCACCCATTCACTCATCCCCACATCCGCCCACCCTTCACCCATTCACTCATCCCCACATCCGCCCACCCTTCACCCATTCACTCATCCCCACATCCGCCCACCCTTCACCCATTCACTCATCCCCACATCCGCCCACCCTTCACCCATTCACTCATCCCCACATCCGCCCACCCTTCACCCATTCACTCATCCCCTCGTTCTCCGCTCTCGCCCTGCTCTCTGCCAGTGTCACCCCCTCTCTCTGAACACTTTTGGGGCCACACTGGGGAGGGGAGTGGATCGTTCGCACTCCTCCATCTGAATTTCTTTCTCTCCTTCTCTATTTTTCTTTAGCTGTGCCGACTATGAAATGAATTGAGGTTTTAAATTTCAAAAAATATGTTTTCCCCCTTCTCTTTCTCCCTCCCTCTTCCTCTCTTTCTCTCTTGTGCCTGCTTGTTTCAGTTCAGTACAGCTTGGCATGGTTTATTGGCATTAAGTACATTATGTGAATATTGCCAATGTGTACAGTGAATGCTGCAGTGCAGTAAAACACACAAACATTTTTTACTAAATAATAAATACCCTAAGCATGTAAACGGTATATTTAACAGCAAAATAATATGCAGATTATAAGGAAAATAGAGTGGAACTTAAGATGTTTTGATGACATTTTTAAACTTCTCTCTCTCTGAAAAACTGACTGGCTGATGTACTGACAGCTGTTTGCTGCTGATTAAGTGATTGTGTTCCTTATTTATTTGTTTATTTATTTTATTATGAATTTACTTTTAATTTTCTTTCTTTTTTGCTCTGTGTCTTGCTAAATATTGTGGATTTGTGTGCTTCATTTTTCCCTTTTCTTGTTAATTAAGGGAAATTAACTCTCTCTCTCTCTCTCAGAATCCTACTCTGTGGGGGGCAGCGAGGGCAGCATCTCCACCTCTGTGGCGTCGCTGCCCCCTCAGGCCTCGGGAAGCTCCGCCCCCAGCTCTCCCGGCTCCCGCCGCTCCGTCAGCACTCTCAAGAAGTGGCTGACCAATCCCGTGCGCAAGCTGAGCTCCGCGGGCGTAGCCGGGGGCGGAGCCAAGGCGGAGCGTCAGGCGCGCAGGCCGGAGGGCAAGCCTCCCACTCCCCGGCAGAGCCAGGACCTGGGCCCCTCTGGGGGGCCTGAGGAGGCCTTCACCATCCTGCCTACTGCTGACAAAGAGCCGGTAAGGGCCACACCCATTCTGCTGGGGAGGGGGTGGGGGCTCTGGACTGGACACCACGTTTCCTCCCAAGTTTAAACTCCAACTGTGCCTCTTCACTTACCTCTGTACCACCTGCGCCTGCACAGTGGAAGTACTTCAGTTTCTGCAAGCGCACACCTCCAGTGACTGGTCAGGTCCCTGCGGTCCGGGTGCTACAGGCCAGAGCTAGCGCCAGTCTGAACCTCATCTCTCACTGGTGATGGCTGGCAGCCTGTGGGCACTCAGAGTGCTGTCAGTAGAAGCTAATTCTGTGATGATCCCAGGTACTCTGGCCCATTTAAAGCTGACCTACTGTTTGGAAGGACAGGGCCAACAGTTTCCCGCTGCCGAGGGCTTAGATGCTGATGTAGCGGGAACAGTTGCTCTGCAGTGTAGAGCCCAGTTTGCGGTGAGCGCCTTTCCTGGCTGAGTCCCTCAGTAATGCGAGGACCCGCTATTATGTCCGTTACCATGGCAACATCAGCTTCCTGGTAGTTAAGCTTTTGAACACTTCTTCTCGTGAAGGCGACGAACTTGCATGCAAATTCTGAAAATATGAACGGGAAGTTAATTCTGATGTCTACATGACTGCAGCTGAGGTAAATGCCCCCTGCACCTGCAGTATTAACACACATGCGCAGTCATAATGATCCTCTCTGCGCAGCTGCAGTTATAAGCTCCCTCTCTGCACAGCGGCAGTTACAAGCTTCCTCTCCCTGCGCAGCCACATTCATAAGCTCCCTCTCCCTGCGCAGCTGTAGTTATACCCTCCCTCTCTCTGCGCAGCTGCAGTTATAAGCTCTCTGTCCCTCCGCAGCTGCATTCATAAGCTCCCTCCCTGCGCAGCTGCAGTTATACCCTCCCTCTCTCTGCGCAGCTGCATTCATAAGCTCCCTCCCTGCACAGCTGCAGTTAAAAGCTCCCTCTCCCTGCGCAGCTGCAGTTATACTACCCTCTCTCTGCACAGCTGGAGTTATAAGCTCTCTGTCCCTGCGCAGCTGCAGTTAAAACCTCCCTCTCCCTGCGCAGCTGCAGTTATAAGCTCCCTCTCTCTGCGCAGCTGCAGTTATAACCTCCCTCTCTCTGCGCAGCTGCAGTTATAAGCTCTCTGTCCCTGCGCAGCTGCAGTTATAACCTCCCTCTCCCTGCGCAGCTGCAGTTATAACCTCCCTCTCCCTGCGCAGCTGCAGTTATAACCTCCCTCTCTCTGCGCAGCTGCAGTTATAAGCTCTCTGTCCCTGCGCAGCTGCAGTTATAACCTCCCTCTCTCTGCGCAGCTGCAGTTATAAGCTCTCTGTCCCTGCGCAGCTGCAGTTATAACCTCCCTCTCCCTGCGCAGCTGCAGTTAAAAGCTCCCTCTTTCTGCGCAGCTGCAGGCGCAGTAAATGTTGTGCTTTGTTTTGCAGGAGTGGAGGGACGGTCCAGTAAGGACTGAAGGGGAGGAGCACACTCTGACTCACAGCTACCTGTCAGAGCTACTGCAGGGAGACGGCACACTCACACACACACAGGTGAGGAAGTGCACCGGCTCTGTCCCACACACACACACACACACACACACACGCACACACACACACGCACCCATACATGCACACACTCACACACACACAGGTGAGGAAGTGCACCGGCTCTGTCCCACACACACACACACACGCACACACACACACGCACCCATACACGCACACACACTCACACACACACAGGTGAGGATGTACACTGGCTCTGTCCCACACACACTCACACACACACACACACACACACACAGGTGAGGAAGTGCACCGGCTCTGTCCCACACACACACACACACACACACACACACACACACACACGCACACAGATTGTACTCTGTAGGCCCCTTTATATAGCATAAATCTGACTCAGCTAAAAGTGCTCAGATCTAAAAGGCTGTTGATTTTGGATCTGCGCACTTCAATCAAGCCCGTCAGGCACACCCAGATGGCATCTCCAGTGAAACACCGAACGGGCCGGCGCCAACCGCAGCCGGGAATCCTCTGGGGTGCTGCATAATAAAGGGAGCTTACGCTTCACCTCATGACTCTACAGCGACTTTAGCGGCTATCATTAACATCCAAAACCAAAATTTAGCCACTGCCCTAGCAAGAGTAAAATGACTTCAATGCACGCACCTGTCCTCCCTTTCTTGCATATGCTGTCCTAGATCCGCAGGCTCTGGAGAGTCAAAACAAATAGAGTACAAAGCAACAAACAACAATATCCTGACAGTGTAGTGGTGTAATCAGTCGTGTGTCTGCATGAAGTGTCAAAAAGGTGCATTAAAGTGGCTGTTCATCAAATGATGATTTGAACGCTGCAAAGTTCAAATAAACAAAAGAGGCAATGTGCGTGGTAGAAAAACTGTTTCGCTGTTCCATGCTTACTAGGACAGCATCCATTCGACCAAAAAAAAAAAACACTTCCTCACATTGTGTCGTGCTTCCGCTTTCATTGGGTGGGCCCGACTGTCAGTGTCCAATCAAAACAAATCTACCTCAAGCACAATTATAAATCAAAACTATAACAGAATAGGGAAGTTTTTCTCCATAATTCGTATGCTTCATAAATTGAATTATTTGGCACCAACAGCGACCCCTCTGATAAGCAAGCCTCCAGCGATTCTGCCAGATCCGATGCAGTGCAGCGATTGGACAGGACTGTGGTTTCCACTGGACATTCCCATTTCAAACTGGGTGGGAAAGAGGAAACCTGGGAATTAAACTTTTTTAAAAATGTTTTTATTTTTTTTAAAGAATTCAACAAATATACTGTGTCAGACACCTGAGAAAGTGAATTTGTGTTGCAGTATACACTAGTACAGCGATGCTGGAGTAACAGCACCAGCGGAGCAGCACAGTCACTGTGACTGTGGCTGTGGCTGTGCACCAGAGCCTCAGAGGAGCGCAGTCACTGTGACTGTGGCTGTGGCTGTGCACCAGCGCCTCAGAGGAGCGCAGTCACTGTGCCTGTGGCTGTGGCTGTAGCATGGTATTCATTAGCATAAAAAATCAAAGAGAAATTTATGGCCCGTTGCGGTCGGGGGCCGGCTCGATCTGATGAAAGTGGTGGATGGCGGGACGTGGCAGCTGGAAGCGCTCAGTCTGACTGCGTTAACGCTGCGTTGGGGAGGGCGTGTTGATTCGGCCCAGAGGAATGGACGCCGCTGGTGTTTGCCGAACACCAACCCCCCTTTTCCTCCTTGTGTGCCTCCCTGTATGTAGACCATGCACACACGCACGCACACATTCACACACACACTCATGCACACACACACACACACACACACACACACATTCACACACACACACACACACACACACGCACACACACACACACACACACACATACACACACACGCACACACACACACACACACGCACACACACACGCACACACACACACACACACGCATACACACACACACACACACGCACACACACGCACGCACACACACACACACACACACACACACACACACACATACACACACACATACACACACACACACACACACACACACACACACACACTCCTCCATCTCTTTCCCTCCCCCTTCCTCCTCTTATTGGACACAGGCAGACTTACTTGCCATGTCTCCCAAGTGCCCGAGAGTGAGTCAGAACACCTCGTGCCAAGCGGGAAGAGAGAGGGATGAGTGCATGGAAAGATGGATGAGAAAGGAGGAGAGGAGAGAGAGGTAATGGCTCAGGGTGGCGTCCCCGTGGCTTTTGCACTCCCGAGGAGTCGCAGTGAGCGACCCTGAGTCGGGCCGGTTCCCTCTTCAGAAAGCTCGTAGGATTAGACGCTTTTGACCAATACGTCAACAGCATGGCTTATCGTGGGCGTGCAGACTGCTCTCTCTGTCCCTATTTCTCTGTGGGTCTGTGAAGAGGAAACTGAAACAAAATGACAGATTTTCAGGTCAGATAATGAATTTTGATCTATTGTCTTCATTGGGAGGAGAGGGTGGGGTTTCTGAGCATATTTATTGTTTATCAACCAGCGAAAAATTCCCTAGTGGGTGTGTAGGCCGCCAAACAATCCGGTGTCTGACTGACCCTGGGGGGCAGGGACTGTCAGATTGAGCCGGGGGTCCGGTATTTCCCAAAACATGCAATGCCGTATCTGTGTATGGGCCTTTTCAGAAAAACAGGAGGTTTTTTAGAAACTGACACCTTTGCCCCCTCCCCCCCACTACACGTTTACAAAGGACGGAAATCTTAGAGCACGTCTTCCCAGTACAAACAGCTATGATCTCAGCCTTTATTGAAACTGGCTGATTTATCATGAAAAGGTTTCTGGGCAGAAAAACAAGAGCAGCCCAAAAATAAAATAAGAAGTAAAAAAGCAGGATCTTTCCTGTTTTGGGGGGGTTATGCACATATGGAAGTGATCATTATTGTGGGAGGGAAGGGGGTGGAAATGGAGGGGGTGGGGCTGGATATGGGGGAGGGGTCAGACTGAAGCCAAAGTCTTCACTGCTGACAATAGCGGCTTTTAGCATAAAAATACAACCCAGAGGCCCCTGTCAGTTCAGTGATATTATATGGCTGTAAATGTCTAAGGTGTCTTCTTGGCTTTGGACCTCTCATTGTCTCACATCCTGCTGTACTCAGCCGGGGGGGGGGGGGGGGTGTCCTGCTTATGGGTCGAGTGCACAGTGTGTGATCCAGGAGAGCGCAGTGCAGTGTCTGGGTTTAAGGAGGGTAGTTACTGCTGAAGGAAAACCCTGGTCTCAGTGTTCAAGCATGTGAACAGGTGTGTGATCAGCTATGTGATTAGTGTAGGTGTGTGAACAGGTGTGTGATTGCTGTAGGTGTGTAAACAGGTGTGTGATTAGGTGTGTGATTACTGTAGGTGTGTGAACAGGTGTGTGATTAGGTGTATGATTACTGTAGGTGTGTGAACAGGTGTGTGATCGGCTGTGTGAACAGGTGTGTTATTACTGTAGGTGTGTGAACAGGTGTGTGATCAGCTGTGTGAACAGGTGTGTGATTACTGTAGGTGTGTGATCAGCTGTGTGAACAGGTGTGTGTGTTATGGTATCCCGGGTTGCTTAGCTATGGGTGTGAGTGCAGGATCTGTGTGGTCTCAGATCCCTCCATAATAAGCAGACAGACAGAGAGAAGGAGGGAGGGGGCAGAAGAGAGATGTAAAGGAGACAGGAGGTGAAGGGGGAGAGAGCCAGATCATTTTGGGGGGTTTTGTATTCTAAAACAGACGTATCTGAGAGACTGCAAATGTTCAGAAACGAACATGGAGGGTTTAGGTGGATTATTGCACTCATTTAAGGGGGATTTGGGTTTTCGGCCATGTCTGGGTGGGGCCACAGAGCCTTGGGGATGGCTTTGTAGTAATGAATCACTGCCCTCATGCTTTTTTTTAAAGTCCACCTCACCATTATTTCTGTAATACGTGGCTGATTCAGCCAGCGTGCCTCTACACTGCCTCGTATGAATCTGACTCATTCTCCTGTGAGCTCTCCAGATTTTGCGTTAGCTTGTTGAGTTCAGACCATTCACGGCCAAGCCACCCTGCTACGTTATTAAATCTGGTCTAGACCCTTGGGACCAGGAAAATTGGGCGGTGACACCCCCATTGCCCTTGAGCTAGCCTGCCAGGACACAGAGTTACAGTTAGTTTTAATAAAGTTACTTTATTTTGAATCAGTAATGAAAGAAGTGCTTGGGGAGATTGCGCTACACAATTTGCTGACATGAAGGTCATTTAAGAGATCCGGTTGAGGAAGTAGAAATAAGAAAGAGAGGTTTCTTAGTTCAACTTAGTATGTGTCATTTTCTGAAAATCATGCAATCACTGATCTCGCTGTGCCTAGTGCAGTGTATCAGTGGATCAGTGCACAGCAGGGTGTCGGTCCACATGCGCAATGGGCTCAGTGCAATTCGCTGGGAAACGGCGAATGCCTGACCCTGCATCCGCTGCTGTGTAAAAAGAGGCTGTTGGTGGAGACATATGGGAGGAAACTGAGCATGGGAGCTAAACTAGCTGCAGTATCGTGGAGTAACATCTGTTTACAGTCTCCGCGGGACTGGCCACACCTGAAATTAAATTAAACATGGTTTACTGGCATGAAAGACATGGAGCAAATATTGTCAGTGCAATGTAGAAGTACTCCCTGTCCCTCAGGCATGTGTGCATATGGCATCTTACTGTGCCGATGAAGCCACATGATCCCTCCTCTCCAAACAGTAATGGGAGACCCTATCGCCGTCTCTGAGGGTCTCTTACATTCAGGGCAGATTTCTGGTGTTTCGGTGACACTGTTCCTGATTCTGTAAGCTTGCCACTTGTGGCCTTTCTCTCTCTCTCTCCCTCTCTAGCTCTCTCCCTCTCTGGCTCTGTCGCTCTCTGGCTCTCTCTCTCTCTCACTCTCTCCCTCTCTGGCTCTGTCACTCTGTCGCTCTCTCTCTCTCTCCCTCTCTGGCTCTGTCGCTCTGTCACTCTCTCTCTCTCTCCCTCTCTGGCTCTCTCCCTCTCGCTCTCTCCCTCTCTGGCTCTGTCGCTCTGTTGCTCTCTCTCTCTCTCCCTCTCTCGCTGTCTCACTCTCTCGCTCTGTAGTTTAGACTGTGGCTTTGACACCCATTATCACTGCTAACAGTCTCATCCATGTCATAATTCCCTCACTGTCACCGGTGCCTGACTTCGTGTCTCCCGTTGCCAAGGCAACCTGCATCATTACGGCATAGCATCCATGCTCTGTCTCCGTCTTTCTTGCTCACTCTCTTCCTCTCATTCCTCCCCATCTCTTTCTCTCTGTCCCTCTCGCTCCATTTAAACCAGTCTTCCAAACCCCTCTGTTCACCGTGGCACTTGCTCTCCCCCACCTTAATTTCTCAGTCCTCCCTCTCATTCGTCTTCTGGAAACATCATTGTGAAAAGTCTGCAGCCTGAAGTGGTCTTGTTCGATGATGAAGAACAATGAAAATATCTGAATGCCTTTTGATTAAAACTTTATTTTGGAGCCAATAATTATTATCCTCTGGCACATCACATACTGTGCATTTATTGTGTCTGTGTTTCACTCTGTTCCCTCAGTTTTCCATACCATAGAAGAGAATACTTTTCGGTTCCACATTTTTCACTCAGTTGAAAAGAAGTTAACGGTTAATTAATTTTTGTTTCCAGAGAACCAGAGGCAAAACTAGATTACATTTTCAACTTTAGTTAATTGCATTGCATTGAAAGCTAGGAAGTACTATGATGTGTGCATGTGTGTGTGTATGTGTGCGTGTTGCATGTTGCGTGTTGCGTGTGTGTCTGAGTGTGTACACAGATATGGATGCTATGTATAATAGCACCCGGTTATTTTTAGACAGGTCTTTCTTAAGGAGGTAGAAGGCAAACGAGGGCAGTAAATAATTAATGGGTTTGCAGCAGAATCCATCACCTCTCCCCCTGGCTTAATCTGCAGAATGTTCATGCAGTGATTTCATAAAAGTATTTTTGCTAAATGAAATATCCATCCATCCATCCATTATCTATACCCGCTTATCCTGGACATGGTCGCAGGGGATGCTGGAGCCAATCTCAGCATGCCTTGGGCACAAATGAAATATATTTATCCAAAAAAATATATATAATGGGCCTCATTCATAAAACTTTTCTTAAGTTATTCTTGCTTTTGTTCTTAAAAATGTTCCTACGAAAAACAATGTGAGATTCATGACACGTGCAGACCTTTGTTTTTGTACACAACCCTGATGAATGCCAAAATGTTTTGGAATGAAAACGTTCTTATATGCATCAAATGTGATCGTACATATGTTTCGTGAATGAGGCCCAATGATTGTTCTGGGCCATGTGTATACACACATATGGGCAGACACATACATATCCGTTTACCCATAAATGAATGCCTGCACATGCATACACAAACACACACATATATATATATATATATATATATATATATATACATACACCCATTACTGAACACAAACACACATATACACACACACACACATGCCTGTACCCTCAAATTAAAGTGTGCACACATAGAGAGTAAATGGCTCTTTAATAATATTGCATAACCAAGTCTCCCCATTTGAAACTATCATGAATAAAGATCATTCTTTCAACCATTTTGCCAAAATAAGTTGTCGACTTGATTGCTGACCTCTTGCATTTGTTAACTAAACATGATTAAGTGTTCTGTCATCTCTCTCTAAACCAGGATAATCATTCCACCAATCCTCAGGCAGATGACGATGGCTCCACCTTTATGGATGACACGTCCAGCCAATCGTCGGCCACGATAGACAGCGAGGAAGAGAGGAGGAGTGCCTTGGAGAAGAGCATGTATGCCTTCCACTAATGACAGCATGCATCCACCCTTTCCTATTGGTCAATAAAAGAAAGCGTTCACTGCAAACCAATGAGAAAAGCTCAGATTTTAATGCATCATTGAATGCATATCAAACTCCACTGACTTGAAGTGGTTTAAGTCATGCATACAATTTAAGTTATGAACTTATTTGCTGACAGTCAGCCTCCTTTATAAAGGTGGGCTATGACTGTGAAATTTTCTTTACTGGTGAATATTAGCTTGGGTAGTTCACTGGTGGTAAAGGACAGAGCAGTCATGGGGCATATTGTGAAAGTACGCAGGTCCCTGTGTATTGAAACTTGTGCTCCAAAATCTACACTATCTTTACTTATTTCTACTCATTTTATGATGCTGAAAACATGTCTGTCGTAGATATTAATACACCAGATGAGCTTGTTGAAACGTGTAATTCTAACAGAGTTTATAAATTCAGCCTGTCTTTATAGGTTAGTGTGAAGGAGGATCTTGCCTTTGATCAGACAAACAAAATGTCTAACGTGATGCCCATTCTGTTATCTGCTTGCTGCACTACCTATATTCTGTTGTTATTACTACTAATCACTGTCTTTATCCAGCTCTCAATTAAAATGATTCAATTTCACATATTTTATGGGCATATGTATGGGTGATATAATAGTTGTCATGTTTGTCATTTTGTCAGTTGTCATTTCATGTTGCCAATGCATAATCAAATTTCTCTGTCTCTCGCCTATTTGCTCTCTATCCCATTTTCTGACATTCTCTACAATTCTTTCTTCTATACTCTCTCGCTCTTTCTCTCTCTCTCTCTCTCTCTCTCTCTCTCTCCAGGTATGTACTGAATGAACTCATAGAGACAGAGAAGTTGTATGTGGAAGATCTCGCCCTCATTGTGGAAGTAAGATATATTACTGCATTCAAACCAAACCGACCACGGCTCACAGGGATTTGCTGTGCTTCAAATGACTATTATTAATTATCAAAAACACAGGACATGATGACAAAGCACAACATTGGTACTGCTCCAAAACAACCCTTTTTGGTTTTCTGAAATGGCCTGCTTAATTGGATAAGTTTGTTACTGATACTATAAAGGTTGGAATACAGTCTGTGCCTAAACAAAACTCTGCCTTCTGTAACTGAATATGATTGCAGGAGTAATCCTGATATTAACCCCTGCAGGATGGAGAAAAAGACCCTTCTCCTGCACTCTCATTTAGGAATGGCTCTAAGATATTTTGATCGCTTTACAGGCTGTGTTATGTGATTTATTGTTCTTTCCTTGTTGTGTGTTTTATTCATTGGCATTTTCTGTACAGCAACGTTTGGTGAATGTGCTTTACAATGCATTATTTTTGTTATTGTGTGTGTGTGTGTGCGTGTGTGTGCGTGTGCATGTGTGTTACAGGGCTACATGACCACTATGAACACCAAGGGAGTTCCTGAGGATATGAAGGGAAAGGACAAGATTGTGTTTGGGAATATTCACCAGATTTACGACTGGCACAAAGAGTGAGTGTGTGTCTAAGAAAGTGTGATGCGTGTGACAACAGCTTCCTATTGAGTCTTACAGTATGTGCGTTTCAGAGAGAGAAAGAGAGAGAGAGAGTAAGAGTGAGAAAAAGAGTGAGTGAGTGAGAGAGAGAGAGAGAGAGAGAGAGAGAAAGAGAGGAGAGAGATGTTTTCCACTGTCCCTGGCTGCTTATACGCTCTTGTTATAGCGAAAGGTACAGCAGTGTGTGAGGTGTGTTTGGTCTATCACTTCCAGACCATGCATGCAGAGTACAGAGTCTAAAGGCTGCTTCATGCTTCTGCATAGTGTGCGTGGTTTTAGTCGCATGCGGCACTCGTGATCAGGCGGGGCATTTATACTTGTGCAGCAGGTTGCACAGCTTGCACAGGCTGCCCAATCAGATTTTTATAAAGTATAAAGTATTTTTTAATATGTAGCTATTGATAAAGTATAACAGAATCCACAATCTTCTTCACCAAGCCTCTAATCTACCCCAACCCCCCCATATTTGTTGTTTAAAATCTGCAACAGAAAGTTTATTTATACATGTGTTATACATGTGACTATTATACCACCTCATATCACCATTCACCAGTCAACCAATCATAATCTGTGCAGCATATGCACGCAGTGGTTGCCAAATACGTGCTTTTAAATTTATGGATCATGGTCTGCAACCTTCACATATGGTGCACATGCCAAACAACACATACGCAGACCCATTTGCATGTGTTTTTTGATGTTTTACGCCTCAGAAGTATAAAGTATAAAACAGCCCTGACTCTCTGCATCGTGTCTGTGCAGCGCAGTATCTAACTCTGCACCACGGCTGTGCAGCACAATTCCTAACTCTCAGTGTGTCTTGCTCTGTCTCTGCAGTTATTTCCTGGAAGAGCTGAAGAAGAGTGTCTCTGAGCCAGAGAGGCTGGCACAGCTCTTCATCAAACACGTGAGTCCCACAGCATAGACACAACCAAGGCAGTGTGTGTGTGAGTGTGTGCATGTGTGTGTGTGTGTGTGTGTGTGTGAACATGTGTGCGTGTGCGTGTGTGTGTGCTTGTGTGTGTGTGTGTTAGGCCAGATGCCCGGTTTTGGACTGGAATGTCCAGTTTTCAAATGAATTGTTCTGGTCTGGTTTGTGGTCCTGTCCAGACAATATAAATGTCCTGTCTGAATAACTTATTGAAATTTTAGTGCTATTTTGTAATAAATCTCCATCTCCACTGTGACTCCCCAATGCACAATCGGTTCCAACAGCCCCATTCCACTTCGCAATCGATCTTTCAATCTTCAAGCTGCCCCCCTCCCAGTCAGTGAACCCAAACTTTGCCTATATGTGCGTGGGTGTGCACATGCGTGCACATGCATGGTGTCTGTGTGTAGATACACGTGCTCAAGCATATGCGTGTGCGTTTATGTGTCTGCGTGTGCTTGTGTGTCGGCTTGCATGTGTACAGAGTGTGTTTGTGTGTGTTGGAGCAGCTCCTGCCTTTGGCTGTTTGTCACAATGCGCAACAATACCAGGGGAACTCCGGTCGTTTTAAGGTATTGGAGTACTGTTCCTCCTAGACAATGGCTCACTGATTGAGAATGCGAGCCTCTCCACTATTTCCCATCCTGTTTCTGTTGTCATTGATATCGCCATTTTCTCACCGTGCTGCTGTACAAACGGGCATGAGGGGTGGGGGGGGGGGGGCAAGGGCGGCAGGGCGCCGGGCGGGGGGGGGGGTATTCAGCTGGCAAGGCCTCAGCACTGCAGCCCAGATGCAACTGTAACCGGTCTGGTCAGGAAGCAGGCAAGAAAAAAACAGTTTAAAAAAAAAAAAAAAACCCTCACGCATAAGATCACAAGACTACAAAGCACAACGCCAGACACGCTGGTGCAGCAATGCCACAGGGTGTAATTCTTTGATGAGGTTTGTATGTCTTTCATTCTCTCTTTACCGACTGTCAAAGATAGCAGGACCTAGCTTTCGCTGTAGCTGGAGAGGTTTAGGAACACTTACTAAAATAAACAGCTGTGCGTGTGTGAGGTGGTGGTGTTCTTCTGGAGCCGAGTCAGGGGACATTTGGCAGAGGCTGCTGGAGCAGGAAACTGGGAGCCGTTGCCGGGGGAGGAGTCAGTGAGCGTCAGTAAGTTTTCACAGGGTCTTGTGGCTTATGCCCTAGTTCCAGACCTCTGTTATTTAATAAGTCTGGACTTGTTTAATTAACTGGGTTGAATGAAATCATTCTTCTCTTGGCCACTGAAACCGTTTAGCATGATGAAGGACATCCTTCGGGAAATGAACTCAGATCGACTTTTGGAAAAGCGGAAAGAAGGCCCTGAATCACCACGTCATGCTGGAGGGGCGTAATGAGGAGCAGGAGGTTTGAGAACGGACAGGGTATTTTTGGGTCTGGCTTTTAGTGGACACCTCTCTTTTTTGTTTCTCTCTCTCTCTCTGTCTAGTTAAAATCAGAAATCAGTTCTGAATGCTAGGACCAGCCAGAAGACTAAATCATTTCTTGTTATTAATCCTATATAATCTAGAGTAAACCAGGTTTTCTACTTTGCTCTGTTAGAACGTAGCCGGTGGATCTGTTTAGTATTTTTATGGAGATCAAGTTAACCAGACAGGCAATAGTGCGTAAGATTACCAGCTGGACACAACAATAGTGCTCTAGGTTGCCAGATCACCACAGGCAGTAATGTGATAGGTTGCCAGTTAGACACAGGCAGCAGTGCACACTCACTGGTTAGGTGCAAGTAATTGTTTGGTGGCCGGGGTTGGAGTTCGGGGGGGGTTGAGGTTGTCTGGTTTTACACTCCGGCTAATGGTGCAGTCAACACAAGCTCCATCTCTCTCATATGAGTCTGTGCCACAGCTGGCTGTTCTCTTCAGCCAGTTAGTTACGCAACACCCCCCCCCCCACCCCCCCCCCCAACCCGCCACACGTCTGCTTCAAAGCCTCCCTTAAGTCCAAATAATTGCTTTTTAGAGCTCTGTTTCAGAATGCTGCTGATATCGGAGTCCTAGTGCATTTTAGACAGCTAGCAGTTTAATGGCCCAGCGTACTGTCCTGAATACTGTGGAGGCGCACACAATTTGGGAAATTACCTCCTGCCTGCAGTCAGCCTGGTCACCAGAAACAAAACGTATCCTACTATATCTCTACCAGATTCAACAGTGTAAAGTCATAGTTTACCCCAAAATGAATCTTTCAGATCTCTCCTCTGACCTCAGACAGGTTCATTTGCATCGTCATCGTCATTTCTTCATGCATTCTTTTTGCAGCTTTCTATTGAATGCAAGTCAGCAGTAGGAGTGCAACCATCAAAGCGTGTACAAGTTTCACAGGGTTGGGCTTGATTCCATTTTAATTCTTTCAGTTCAGGTGATTGATTGAAATTCTCTTCATGAATTGGAAGATGCCCATGATTCTGTTATGAATTTTAAATGAATGCATTGTATTGGAATGGAATTGCTATTCAACTCCTAAACTGACTGAATTGAAAAGGAATTGACTTCTGTTGCGGAATATCAAAAATAATTCATATGAATGAAAGGAAACTTGTTAGAGTCAATGAACCATTTTGAGGCTGTACAGTATGTATGCAAATAATCACATGCCCCGTGATGTAACCTTTTTAAATGTTTATTCTGTAAGAAGCTTGCTCACTAGCTAACATGCTAGCTACCTCCGAGGGCATATCTGTACATTGGAAGTGTAACTCCTGTGTGTTTGTGTATCTGTTCCAGGAGCGACGGCTCCACATGTATGTGGTTTACTGTCAGAACAAACCCAAGTCTGAGCACATTGTGTCCGAGTACATAGAGACCTACTTTGAAGTGAGTACCTTTTCTTCAAATTCCTGAGATGGCTCTGTTAAACTCCAGGGACATTATTTGGTTGGGTAACCCTTGCATTTACAGTTCAACCTTTCAAGAGCCACTGGTTTTGTGATTTCATTGTCAAACTAAATTATTTCCTTAAGATTTGTCATCAAATACAACTTGACAGAAAGAAATCGCTTTCGATTTATATATCAAAATTATAACGTAAGGGTAAACTATTGATGATACTTGGACAGCACTGTTGCCTCATAGCAGGAAGGTTCTAGGTTCAAATCCCGGAGCTTTTCTGTGTGGGGTTTGCATGTTGTATCCATGTGGGTTTCCTCCGGGTACTCCAGCCCCCTCCCACAGTCCAAAGACATGCAGGTTAGATTAATTGGAGAGTCTAAATTGCCCGTAGGTATGAATGTGTGACAGAATCTCGCCCAAGGCGTGCTGCGACCCTGCAACCCCCTGCTTCTCTGGCCAGGAATAAGCGGGTTTCAAAATGGATGGATAATATTGTTAATGTAGAGCTGCCCTCGGTGTTAACGATTGATTGATGCTGTGTGTGTCCTGGTGTGAACATGTCTGTTTGCTTGCCTGTGTCGCAGGAACTGAAACAGCAGCTGGGACATCGCCTGCAGCTGAACGACCTGCTCATCAAACCTGTACAACGAATCATGAAATACCAGCTCCTGCTGAAGGTAAGCCACACCCCCCACCATCTGGGAGTCTGTAAACTCAGAGTACCTGCATGCGCCAATCAACCTCATCCTGCTTTTCAATGTTTGGCACAATTTTTGTACAAAGTTCTCTGTGAACTAAATGAATGTAAAGTGCACAGAGGGGGATACTGTGTTGTAGGAGATGTTGTCTTTAATATCCCACAGAATGCTTGTGTGTGTATGTGGGGGGGGGGGGGGGGTGCATTAATGCAAGGCATTGTTTTCAGTGGGCTCTCTCATTCAACTGCTCGAACTGCTGTTTGAATGGGCTGTGGCGTTATAGAAGTGTGGGTTTTGAACCCTTTAAGATAAAAGCTTTTGCGTTGTGAATGATACGTGGAATGTAATCTAATATCGACATGATTAGAAAGCCCACCCTTCTGCACCATTAGCGAATGAAGAAAATTCAACCTGGATCAATTTATGACACTTTCTGAACTCCGCTCGAGTCTCTGGTTGGAAACATTAAGAACCATTACGTTCTATATGAAGTTATCATCGCCATTTTACGACACACTAATGCGCCTCATTTCCCCGCTGTAGGCAAGACATTTAGATTCATGCATTCATCCAACTCTCTTATCCAGAGTGACTCAAAATATACTGCAAACAATATGGTTACAGATGAACGCCAGTCTATATAAAAGGGCTTTTGACTGTAAACCGATTTTAAGAAATCACTATTGTAAAGAAAAACATGCTGTACTGAAAATATCACTTTTGGAATGTCCATATGTGATAAACATGTGAACAGTATATGATATTTGCGTAAGGACCATAATGAAGGAGGAGAAATTAATACAGGTCCATACAGTCAACATTAATTTCTAAGAACTGGATATTAATTTTAGTACATTATTGCTTTTCCCTGCAGGACTTCCTGAATTACTACACCAAGGCTGGGATGGACACAGCTGAGCTGGAGGTACTGTCCCCTGTCTGTTACTCTGTTTGTACTGTCCTCTGTCTGTTACTCTGTTTGTACTGTCCTCTGTCTGTTACTCTGTTTGTACTGTCCTCTGTCTGTTACTACATATATCTGAGGCTGTCCCAACTATTGGCACAGACTGAGCTCTGTCCTGTTTGACTCACGGACACACGGACAGCCAGTGAGGGAGTGAATGAGAGAGTTAAGCATACTACCGTCTCAATGGTTGCTTTGTTAAAGTCAAAAGGTACTACATTAGGAACATCTCTAACGCACTGTTTATTGAAATGTAAAATTTGAGAAATATGTTTTTTTTTTTGTTTAAAGACTGCATGTACACCATAACTACTGGAGGATTTAACTTGACTTTGTAAATATTTTTTTTTCATAAAATGTATGATAAACAGTGCCAAAAATCTAAATGTAAAGTCGGCCTAGGCCCGGGCAGCTGTGTGTGTGAGGCGAGCAGAATGGAGAAGGCTGGAGCACAGCTTGTAGGAGGGGCCGCACAGCACAGGGAGATCAGGGCCGAACACTGCGGCGTCTGAGCCAGGACCTCCTAATGCTGCCATTAGGACAGCGCCTCCCTCTCTATCCCTTCTCTTTATCACTCTATCACTTACTCTCACCCTCCCTCTATCGTTCATCTCTCTCCCTAGCTCTCTCTCTCTCCGTTTATCTCTCTGCTGTCATTATCCATCTCTGCCTCTAACTCCCTCTCCCCCTCTCCCTGCCTCTCGCTCTCTTTTTCATTCTGCCCCTTAACTCTCCTATCTCTCTCTCCCCTTCTCTATTACTCCTTGTCTCTCCCTGTTCTTATCGCTCTCTCCGCCTCTCTCCCACTCCTCTCTCTGCTTATCTCTCGCGTTCTCTCTGTCCATACAGAAAGCGGTGGAGGTGATGTGCTTCGTGCCTAAGCGCTGTAACGATATGATGAACGTTGGGCGCCTGCAGGGATTTGAGGTGAAGCACCCCCTCTTCCTTTCACATTCTTCACCCCACCCCCCCCCTCCATGTTGTTAGGAGGGCTGTTCTGGCCCAGGGCCGTGTGCTGGCCTAGGAAATGCTGGAGTTGCCCGTCTTACTGCTTTAATTTGTGTTTTTATCTTCTTACATCTGTCCTAAAAGTAAACTTTCGAGGTTTCCAAAGGCCTTCTTAAAATTCAAGCATTGCAGTGTGTCTTCCCCTCACAGTCTTTTCAAACCAAAAATGTTGAATATCCCTGCAGAATAAAACATCAACTGTAAAAGCATACAGAAGTTACAAACATGTCCATGTCAATATTGCCACATCTGAGTCATTAATGGAATCATTGTTTGCTCAGTGGTAGCTGGTGTTGTTATGATACCTGCTAATACACCTGTGTATAATCCTGATCTTGCTGGTTCTGGCTGCGGCTGCAACCCCACAGGGCGGTGTGTGACTGACCGCACGGGTTAATCAGGTCTGTAACGGTGTGTGACTGACCGCACGGGTTAATCAGGTCTGTAACGGTGTGTAACTGACCGCACGGGTTAATCAGGTCTGTAACGGTGTGTAACTGACCGCACGGGTTAATCAGGTCTGTAACGGTGTGTAACTGACCGCACGGGTTAATCCGGTCTGTAACGGTGTGTAACTGACTGCACGAGTTAATCAGGTCTGTAACGGTGTGTAACTGACCGCACGGGTTAATCAGGTCTGTAACGGTGTGTAACTGACCGCACGGGTTAATCAGGTCTGTAGCGGTGTGTAACTGACCGCACGGGTTAATCAGGTCTGTAACGGTGTGTAACTGACCGCACGGGTTAATCAGGTCAAGTAACGGTGTGTGACTGACCGCACGGGTTAATCAGGTCTGTAACGGTGTGTGACTGACCGCACGGGTTAATCAGGTCTGTAACGGTGTGTGACTGACCGCACGGGTTAATCAGGTCTGTAACGGTGTGTGACTGACCGCACGGGTTAATCAGGTCTGTAACGGTGTGTGACTGACCGCACGGGTTAATCAGGTCTGTAACGTTGTGTAACTGACCGCACGGTCACCTGGAGAGGGAGCGTTTGCACTAGGTTAATCAGGTCTCACTGTGTTCAGGAACTTGTTGACCAGATGCACACAGTCTGCATGGCCATGACTGTGCAGCTCAGCAGCCGGACAGTAACTTGCTTGTAACCTGACAGTAACCTGAGCGAGCATTAAGTAATCATTGCAGGACAAGCAAATATGGTTAGGCGTTCCAGAATTAGGAGGAAAAGAAAAATCAGGCAATGGGGGATAAGTAAATATTTAACGGCCTTTTTATCTGCAGTTGGGGTGAAGTACTGTAACGTACTGTAAGTTAAGGTTCGTGAATGAAACACGTTTTGATGGTTGAAGTGTTGGCCTTCCCCTCGCCCCTGACAGGGGAAGATCACGGCTCAGGGGAAGCTGCTGCTGCAGGATACCTTCACGGTGACAGAGCAGGAGCACAGCTTCCTGTCCCGAGCCAAGGAGAGGCGGGTCTTCCTTTTCGAGCAGATTGTCATATTCAGCGAACCAATCGACCGCAAGAAGGGCTTCTCTATCCCTGGCTATGTCTTCAAAAACAGCATCAAGGTTTGACCCAGTTTGCGTGTGTTTGAGTTTTCCATAGGAGAGAGAGAGCAAGGGAGAGAGAGCAAGAGATAGTGTGAGAACAAGAGTGAGTGTGTCAATGTGTGTGGTTTTTGTGTTAGGGTGTTTTTTTATGTGTGTACTTGTGTAATGGTGCATTTTCAATCTGCACATTAAATCTAGAAACTAAATTAGGACCATGTCATGTATGGAAGGTTCTTTCGTAGTAGGGGATATCTGAAAGAAAGACTCCTAGTAGGGTCTTTGAAATTCTTGGGAAAAGTAGACAACCTGCATCTTGAGAACAAAGTAACTTTGTAGGCTTGTAGGGTAGAAGCATGTTTGACAGATAATACCAGTGTTACTCCATGTAGTGCTTTGAAAGTCAGAAGCCAAACCCTAAAATTGGTTTTATACTAATTTGGTAGCCAGTGTCTCCAACAAGGAGGTACTTTGTTCATACTTCTTTGTTCTTGTCAAAATATGAGCAGCCGCATTCTGAACCAGCAGGAGGTTCTTTAATGATGTATTGGAGCAGACAGGTAACAGGGCATTACCATAATATAGCTTTGACATGACAAAAACATGCATTCATTTTTCTGCCTCTTCTAATGATAAGAAATGTCTGATTTTAGCAATGTTCTGGAAGTGAAATGAAGATGGAGATATTTTTCATATGGCCACTAAAAGGGAGACCATATAAGAGTATTTGAGAGTGTTAGGGTTAGGGTTAGTCTATGTGTATGTGTAAGTGGTGTGTATGTTTGTTAGGCATGTGTTTGTGTATATGTGTTTGTATAAGTGTGTGTGTAAGTGTATATGTATACTGTAAGTGTGTTCTTTTGTGTATATGCGTATATGTGTTTGTTTGTGTGTGGGTGTATGCATGTGTGGATGGGTGTGTGTGTACGCATATAAGCCCTCTGTGCTGCCGGCTCCTCCAGGTCAGCTGTCTGGGCGTAGAGGCGTGTGTGGAGGGGGACCCCTGCCGCTTCGCCCTGACCTCCCGCGGAGCCGACAGCGCCGTGCTGCGCTTCGTCCTGCAGGCCGCCGCACCCGAGATCGGCCAGGCCTGGGTCTGCAGCGTGGGCCAGATCCTGGAGACCCAGCGCAACTTCCTCAACGGTACACGGCCAGGGCCCAGAATCGCCCTCTCCACACACGTGCCCTTTGACCCTTAACCTCCGACAACACCACATGCAAAGTCAACATGTTCTGCATGTTCTGTTCTTAAACGGTTCAACTGCTCCTCACCATGACTTCACTGAGAAACAAAGCCTTTCCTTACACATTTAACTTAAAACTTATGTTTTTAGAGCACCAGCATAAACCAGATTGGTTGTTTTGAATTAATATCATGTCTCATCACTGATATTTTGGTTAAATGGAGTGCTGTTACTTCCTGACTGTGTGGTATCCTAGCAACCAAAATGGAAATGTTTGTACCACGGGACTCCCTATAAAAATTTGATTAAGCAGTCGTACTGTGCTTCTTAAGTGTTTTCTAAATATATAAACAGGTTTTTATATCCAAGTGTGAACTATTCTGCAAATGGAATGTGAATTATTATGTTGATCATGTGCTCAAACATAGGGACACAACAGAAGATGGCTTAACGTCTCCAGGATTTAATTCCAGACTGTTTTTAATCATCTAATTAGTTCAGTCATCTTTAGAGAAATTTTCTAACTCACACATGTGAAGCCTGAAGACAGTTCTTTTATCTTGAAACATTTTGCTGTGGTGTATAACACAGGAGAATCAGTGTTGGCAAATGCAGCTAATTATCTCCTTACGCTGAGGTAATCACTGAGGCCAAAATGCAAACAGACGTTCAACATTGTGCAAAAATCAGAGACCACCCTTTCTTTTATTTACTTTCCAGTGAACGCTGCCATTAAGTGCAAGTTATTTATTTTTCATATCAGAAAATAATGCAGCAAACATATATTTAAATTTAGACACGTCAGTCCATGAAACCTTACTCCACATCTAAAGTGTCCAGTGTCGGTGTACTAGTGCAAATTTTCTTCTCTTTTGTTTATTTCCTTTTCTCAGTAGTGGCTACACATCCTTTCAGACCCATGGCATTGAGTTTTTTTCTCACTGTGGAAAGATTGACAGAAACACCTGCAGATTTATTCAGCTCTGTCTCTCAAAGATAAAATCTTTAAGTACTGTCTTTGTGATGGTGATAGTTTCGTTGGTCCCATTTTCTCTGTATCTTGCGATAATGAGCACCAGCTTTGGAAAATCCTGTCTTTTTACTTATTTTCCTTTGGCTTTAACCTTCGTTATGCATTCGAATTATCTTATATCTGGGCTCTTCAGAAATACTGTGTCTCCTTCAGCCATTTTACTGGACAAAGAAATCTGCAAGGCAGCTAAGGTGTGTTTGAATGTTAGAGTCACTTTTGAAGGCAAAGGGTTCTGACATAACGTCATTGACACTTTTGTTAACAACCTTTGTTGGGACACGGCTGTAACTTGTTTGTTGATTGGAAGGATGGAAGACTTAAAGTACTAGTAGGGTGCACAAAAGAAAGAGTGGACAAATACTGATATATTTGATATTACATGTAGAGGTAGAATTACATGCTTTTCTGTAATTTTCTGTTAAATATATGTTTCCTGCAATATTATCTGACACTGGAAAAAAAATATTGCTCTGAATGGCTGATTTTAGTAGAAATTGAATAAAGGAAAGGGTGATCTCTGACTATTGCACAGTACTGTATATGTCTGTGTGGGGGTGCATGCATGTGTATAGTGTATGTATGTATGCATGTCTATCTGTATGCAAGTGTGTGTGTATGTGTGCGTGTGTAGTTTTCCAGGCTTGGGTTCTCCACCTCTAGTTTTCCACCTCTGTTCCACAACATATACTGCACAGTGATAAAAGTGAAAGGCAGGCTTGCTGTTGCTCAGTTGTGTAGCTGCGGAGCTCGAGTGTTTTGTATGCAGCGTGGTGGTTGCCTGGCGCTTTAGCTCCTCCCCCTGTCTCCGCCCCCAGCCCTGCAGTCCCCCATAGAGTACCAGCGACGCGAGAGCAAGTCCAACAGCCTGGGCCGGGCCATGCGGGCCCCGGTCGCCTCCGGCTCCGCCCTCCGCCCCCACTCCTCTGCCTCCATCGACCGCCATCGCCTGCCCTGCCTGCAGTCCTACAACAGCTCCCTGCCCTCCCTCTACCTGCCCAGCCACGCCCCGCCGGAGCCACGCCCACAGCCTGAGGTAGCTCCTCCCTCCCCCTTGCACCACCCACCCCTTCACTCCCCCCAGATGAGCTACAAATTTAGAAGGTGGCACAGTTAGCCTTGCATCATTATCAGCCTGTTTTTGGTTGTTGTTTTTTTTTACAGCAATAAAGAAGCAGAGAAAATAAATAAGGACCTATCATTAATGTCTCATTACTGTTTTTATTTATCTAAGTTATCTAAGCATCATTATCTAAGTTTGTTATAATGAAAAATAGCTGCTTGTAAATGACCGAAAAAGATCTGCAAACTCTTTATTACAAAATAAAAGATTAATCATTGTTTAAATGACAATGCGTAATCATGGAGTCCACAAAAGCAGTAAAACTACACCATCAGCTATAATTAAGATAAAATTAACTGAGTGCTCATGGGATATTCTTACTTACGAGACCAAGCTTGTTAGGCACAGTACCGTTATTAGTTTAATGGATCTCTGTCTACCCTATTTCCTGCTGGTTGACCGTGGTCTGACAGCTCCAGCACTATTTAACTGAAAACAAAACGATGCCACTCATCAAGTCTGACTGGTCAGGCAGGATCTGTGTACGATTGATTTGGTCTGCTATTGTCTCTGAAAAAGTCTGGCACAATTGATTCTATTGTATGTTAATGAGTTCAAGGCCTCTTCAGGGACTCCAATAGAAACACACACACACACTTTTATCTGCAAACTTTATCACACTATTTTAGCTGTTTTTTTCAAAAGAAACAACCATTGGTTGTGAAATCATGACTTATTGGAATTAATTTATTGCCTGCTGTCAAACAGTGTCATCACGCATTATCTGCGCTAACTAGATGGCCAGCTTCACATGTATACTGAAAGTTCTATTCCTCTGCAATTGAAGCTAAAATTTTTCAGTTTCATGCATCCTTTGATAAAGGGACCAAGGACCCAGTAAATACTGGTTGCCATGCATGTTCTGTCCTCATGGGCCTGCACTTCATTAATGGAAGTATAACTCAAAGGGAATAATTCAAAGGGAAACTTCAGCTGTTATCAATTGCGACGTCCTGTAGTTGGGATGTTCAGAGGATACAACGCAGTAGACTTCCTGGTCAGTCTAAATAATTTTTGGTGCCACTGAAGGACAGTGAAAGGATTCTAAGCTGACCCCACATGCACTTTGCCTTTCTCCATATCAATGCGTCCGTAGTCTACGTCCGTGCATCACATCCCCATG
This sequence comes from Anguilla anguilla, assembly GCF_013347855.1. Taxonomy (NCBI): domain Eukaryota; kingdom Metazoa; phylum Chordata; class Actinopteri; order Anguilliformes; family Anguillidae; genus Anguilla; species Anguilla anguilla. The sequence goes on from NC_049211.1 coordinate 26,884,421, forward strand.
GAATCCAACCCTGGCTCCCAGACGGTGTCCCCTGCCCACGTGCACCTGGCTTTCACAGAGCAGTCGGGCCTGCCCCTCGCCCCCCAGCACTGCCAGGGCGTGCCCAACGGGCTGGGCACCCACGCTCACCTGACCACACAGGTACTGCATGCGCAAAGCACACGAGACGGGGCCTCTTGCAGGGCACTTCAAATGGGAAACTAAGCCACCAAAGAGAGATTTTGCTGGGGTACATATGGCCGGAGAGAAGGAACGGAAAGTCAGGTTCATTTTAAGACTTTGCAGGAATGTTTCATCAATAGTTTTTCCACACAGTTAACTTCAATGCATGTCAATATGTGCTATTACTTTACTGACCTCATATGCAGAAGCAGCAGCACACTTCTTGGTGTTCACTAGAAAGCAGGCAAAATGACATGCTTAGAGTTCAGTGGCCCTTTCACATGACTTTTTAAAAGTTACGTTCTTATAATTTGAGCATAATCTACAACTGGTGTTCGAATAATGAGTTTTAAAAACTAAAATATTAAATGATAGAATGTGGGCGGGGCATCCCATATTTATGCGTGTCTCTGACATGGTGGATAGGGTGTGCAGCCCAGTCCGTGCTCTGATAGGTGGATAGGGTGTGCAGCCCAGTCCGTGAAATGCTGGCCAGGAGAGATGGGTCCCAGGGCCTATGGGGGACGAACAGTGTTCAGTCATGCCTCTGCGAGCTCCTTAATGGCTTTTTCAGAGAGACAGAACATCCTGTTGTTCCACCAGAGAGAGAGGGAGGGAGAGAGAGAGAGAGAGAGAGAGAGAGAGAGAGGGAGCCTGTGGTGCGCGGAATCGGCACCCAAAACACGGGGGATCCGGCCTCTCTGTTTACGGACATGGCGATGACAGAAATAAGCAGAAATAAGCAGCACTCTGTTTGGTATCTTATTTAACCAGACATGGCTCAGCCAAACAGAGAGAGAGAGAAAGAGAGAGAGTGTGTGAGAGAGGGAGAGGGAGAGAGAGAGAGAGAGTTAACTCCACCTTCTGCTGGAATCTGCACAAATATCAAAATACATTTTGTATTTACCCAGGGCTTGGCTTCAACTGTTGCTTACTTGCTTAAACAAAGACATTCAGTTGATTGTAAGTACAAAACCTTTACAAACCTTTAACCTTGGATACCGTGAACAGTCAAGGCACCTTCAAAAAGGGAGACTTTGAAGTTAGAGCCAGAAATCCAATTCATCTTAGCCTTTTACCATGCTAATAACAAAACATTAAGCAGTTTTAAAAGGGAAACCAAAAAGATATATTATTAACATACCATTCTCTAAATTTTGTTCTTTTTAAAGGGGAGGCTCGGTGTAGCACATGATTTCAGGAGCACAGCTCATTTAAAGGGAAGGTTTCGTGTGAGTTTTACCAGGTTTTGGCTACAAGCTAGCGTTAGTGCTTCTGTAGTCGAGGTGCTCTTCCTGAATTTCTCCTGTAAGATATCAGGCCGGAAAAGTACATTCATTCCGTTGCCCTGGCAACAGCCGCCTGCTGATCAAACCCATAATAATAATCACTGTGCTTTTTTCCTTCTGCATGGAAGTCTATATTGAAGACAAGAAAGTGGGCTGTTTAGCGATTACCTGTGTGTATGACAGGAGGTCCATTATATCATGAGGAGCGGGGGCAAGGGGAAGGTATTAAAAATGGTAGTTTCGGTGTTGACAGAAACCTCCTCTGGGTAACGTCTGTAGAGCTGACACACTGTGGGTGGATCAGACCACTGGCATCAGATAACTGAAACAGCACTTTCTCCCCATCTGACCTGTCTCTCCACCAGCACAGAGTAGCTGCACTATTACTTTCCCACTGGAAGGCAATTTCACAATACTTTATAGTGTTTGTATATATAATTGTGTATTTTGCCAGTGTAATTAATGGTTTTGCTGTCAGTAAGGTCACATGACCAGACAAAATAAGGGAGTGTCTGAAATTTGAGGGTGCTGGAATGATAAATGCTAATGGTTTTCCCTTTTTTTTTCTCTCCACCACCCCCACCCCACAAACAGAGAGGGAGCAAGGGTTGCCATGGCGTTCCTTTGGGGGAGGGGGGACTGTGCTCGGCTGGTTCCCCCGCGGAGCACAGACGTGGCAAGCTGGCTCTCCTGGACGAGGACGAACTCTAAACGCACAGACTCCCCTGCGAGCGAGCTGCTCGGCGGTGGTTCCAGCGCGGTCCAGAAGTGGTCTGAGCGCTCTCCCGTGCTCGACCGCACCTGAAATAGTCATAGTTTAAAATAATGATTCCCGCTGTTATTATTGTGGTTGATATTATTTTCTATTTTATTTTCTATTTTAAATTTTACTTATTTACAGAGGGTGAGGATGGTCTCAGATGGTAAAGACTTTGTGCTTTTTTGTATCGAGCCATCGGAGACGAGACATTTTGCAAAATCTATTTTTTATCCTTTACTTTATATCTTTATCAGCGTGTTCAAGGGAAAAATTGTTCATTCCTGAATCGGGAGGCCACTGGAGTAGGAATTCTGTGTGTGTGTGTGTGTGTGTGTGTGTGTATGCCTGCTTATGCATGCGTGTGTATACGCATGTGCACGTGCACATTTCTGTGCTCGCTCATGCATGTGTGTCTGCGTGAGTGCGTGCGTGTTTGTGTGTGTCTGGGTGTGCACGTATTATGCATACAGGGACGAGTGGCCGATCTCTCTACAAGAATGATTTGAATGTCCCCTCGCCAAAATACTCCACTAATCAAGAGGACAGCTCTTGGACCCGAGTCAGACCACCCTCGCCCTGCTCTGTCTCCTGTCCTGATTGGCTGGTTCTGGAGTATCCCTGTTCAGCGTAAGGCCACAGGAAACAGCTCTACTAAAGCTGCTTTCAGCACAGCGCCCCCTTCTCCTCCAAGGGTGCACAGCAGCAACAATTAAAAGACGCCTGTATCGACGGAAAAACAGACGACAGATACCTTTCAACGTCTGTATATAAATGTCCCGGAGACTGATGGCTCCTTGGAATTCCTGTTTCTGTGGAACAGAGGCTGCACTGTTTGTGTCTGCTCACAGAGAGAGCTCTGAGCCCTGACCTGGGTGGGGGCTGCCTTCTGATCTTCTGATAGCAGACCATTAGAGCGGACAGACTGCTTCTGACTCACTGAGGTCACTCAGGGGTCACTACCTTTGGAGAAGAGCCACCTGAGCTTTCAGGCAAACGGACGGACGGACGGGGGCGGGGGGTGGCACGGGAAGGGTTGTGCCAGAGAGAGAGGGGCGTTCCTGTCACGCATGCGTCCCGTCATTTTGTTTGGGATAGCTAGTGATGGGTATTCATGTTTTTTTCCCCCCCATTGTAAATATTGTTTATTTGCAAAACAAGGTGAAATTAATCAAGCTCTCATTCATCAGTAAGAGACAGAGCAGCGGCCTGTACAGTTAAAGTGGATGTGTGTCAGACAACCAGAGAACACACGCACATACACACACACACACACACACACATTACAGATAAATAATGGAAATGATCCTTTATAAAATTTAATGTTCCAAAAATTGGGAGTTCAAATTTGAAAAAATATTTAAAGAAAATAATTTGTGTTGAGTTATGAATAGAAACATATATGCTATGTTTTGAATATAAATGAACTTAACAGGTCTCTCTGATGCCCGGCACCTGAAGCACACATTGTACATTTTTCTTTATCATACAGTTTGCTTCCCTGTCTCTTCATATATTTTACTGAGCTGGTCAGCTGGACAGTTGGTATTGCTGTTTGTGTATGCTCTTTTCTGTGGACATCAGTGTGAGGGTAAGGGAGAGGGGGTGTTAAACTAATAGCAACAATGTGCATTGTCTTGTGCTCTGAGTAGCCATTTTAAGCTTGTGTCACTCAGTGAACTCAGAGTTTACTCAAATCAATTAAAATGTAACCATTACTAATTAAAATATACTGAGTGGAATGTGATTAATTTAAAATGTTAAAATGTTCTTCAAGGATCTCTACGAAGAAAAGTATAAGTGTTGCTTGACTTCCTAATTCAAAGGGACCAGCAGTCATACTGTAGTTAGACTGAACCAGGATAATGTTTAGAATTGTTCAATACTGCCCTCTGCTGCTTTCTCTGGAAATTGCGCAGCTGTGCACTCCGATTAGTCTCCTGTTGATAATCTTGGGGCCTCCCTTTGTACAGTATGTGGGTAATTATTTCAACAGTAACTTGAATTCCTGAATAACACACTGTTAACTCACTGTTAGTTCTTCTTAATATGTCTTTTAATGTCAAGGGATGGGCCATTTACCCTTGTAAGGTTCCATTAGATCAGACATAGGTATGCATGGTGTCAAGAATGAATATCCCTTTGGCTTCTAATCAAACAGGATCCATTCTCAGACAATAATGCTTTCATTTTCTAACACCTTCATTTTCTAAATGGGAAATTATCCCTTTAGACTGAGGCTACAGGTTTCATTTGATTAATTGACAGACTGACAGGAGAAATAGGTGGGTTCCTAAATTCTGTATGATCTGTGTAAAGGACATGGTTCAAAGACAAAGCAAATAGCAGTGAGCCAAACCTGCTTTGTATTAAAATCAGTTTCAGGAAAAAAATATAGAAACACTTCAAAATGTTTTTCTTACTTGATGGAGAAACTGGTTGGAAGGGACATCAGTGTGCACAGTGATTCCTGAGTATGGGGGTCCCAGAATAAGACATTTCTCCTGTGCTTTCCAGTATCAGGAGCAATGAAGCCCTGTATTTCATCCTCCTAATTCTTGCAGAAACTGTGTAAAACTTTACCCAAATGAAGTCAAGTCAAGTCAAGTCAAGTACAGTCAAATTTATTTATAAAGCACATTTAAAAACAACCTACGTTGACCTAAGTGCTGTACAAATCACACACACACACACACACACACACACACACACACAAGGAACTTATACTACAGAGAAGTGCTGGCATACATTCAGTTAACATTTTGACATGCTTACTTCAGGAAACAGGCTTGGAGAATGGAACTTAAAAATAAATAAATAAATAAATAAATAAACAGAACTAAAAAAAGACCAATTGTCAAGGTCAGGTGATGTCAAGGTCCCCTCAGAAACCAATTTCTTTTCCTGAAATTGGTTTCTGAGGGGATTTGTGATTTGTTTTACAATGTTTTGCTTTTGGGGTTTGATCAGTAATTTGTGACTTGACAGAGTTCAGTCAGTAACAATCAGGAATTTCATGGACCACAGTATAAACTATGCCCCTTCTATTCAGTCCAGTGTGTCTCCTTATACATGCAGAGTAAAGATGTTGATGAATGTCCTTGTTTATATTTTCTAATTAGTTGTTGGCTAATATGTCTTGGACAAATATGCAATAATAGAGGAGATCAGGAAGAGGGCAAATACTTTCTCACGGTACGTACGTATACACACACACACACACACACACACATTTCTGTCTTACTAAAGAAACCATATGGTTTTAATGAAGGACGTTTGATAGCAAACTATTACTAAATTAACTATTTTGGGAAAGCAAGTTTGAGCAAAGCAAGAAATACAAAATATAGCCATTAGGTATGAAAAGTTAAAAAAAATGGCATTGAAGCCTGAAAATGCTGGTGCTTTTTGAATGTAAATATTCTGTAATGAATGTTTAAAGTCATAATTTAAAAGCAATGTAGGTGTACAGTATTGTTATTCGGTTCTATATAAGATATAAGCATTTTCCAACTGTTATAAATAGAAGTTCACTTCATTTTAAGGGAAAGGAGTTCTATAATCAAAATAATGATTAATTTCAATATTCAGCAGCACCTAACCCCCGACCCCCGCTGCAAATCCACATCACCACCCACAAGTTCCACCCAGCCACCAAGAGGGACTCGTTTTCAATTACTATGGATGTTTACTGCCTTGACTGAAATGATATTGCATTTTGTGTCCAATAGAGGGCGATATATGACTGAACAACTATTTAATCAGCCAGTCATTTGGAGTTATCAAAAAGAGAGGAGCAGAACCAAACATCAAAGGGCCAAATGCTGATGTATGCTGAACTTGCACCAATTTCAATCAAATTCAATCAAATTTTATTTATATAACGTATTTTACAACAGTTGTCACAATACGCTTTACAGACAACCCTGACCTAAACCCCCACAGGAGCAAGCCTAAGGCAACAGTGGCAAGGAAAAACTCCCTGTGGCAGATGGGGAGAAACCTTGGAAGGAACCAGGCTCAAGGGGGAAACTCATCCTCCTCTGGTCGGCTCAGGGTGCCGACTGGTGACCAGCATGTCAGCCAGTTTATGCAGAAGATATGATATGTGATGTGGCTCAGATGATGGGTGGGGCAGGGTGGCGGTGATGGGGAACAGCAGGTGGCGGCAGATGTGGGCAGGGTGGAGGCAATGACGAATTTCCCAACACACAGAGGCACATGTGCCACACGTCATGATTTGAACATGTAACTCATGGTCGTAAAGATTTAGATTCACAGCCTGAATATTTAAAACCCCTTCTGGCAGGATAATGTTGATAATAATCTTCTCTTTATAATTTGCTTGGTCTTGTGTCCTCCTCAGTTTGTCATTTATCTTCGCTCATGGATTCAAGAGAGCGCAGAATAGCTTGTGCTCCCTGACTAAATGTGAAATATCAGTTTATAATCGTGCAGAGTTTGGACAGACAGGCGACGAAGGAAGACACAACAAGTTCAGTTCAATGTAGGAGACACAATCATGTTGGGTGTATGGATGTGAGAATATGGTGCTGGGAATAGGTCATAGCTAGGGCCAGCAGTTTGTCTCTACTTGTTCTCGCACGGTAGTTCAGTCTTCCGCCAGCAAGAGGTTTTGTGATTGTCTCTTTGTCAACCCCTTCTCAAACAATTATCCCCTTTGAAGCAACTCAATGATCTTACTAGATGAAGTAATTGCCATTAATTAAGCACAGACAATGATGGACAACCATGATTGACAGCGATGTTTGCAAGCAGCACTAACATGTTAAATTCCATTTGATTATATGCTACGATGGACATGCTACACTATTTTTAAATGTTGCAAAGGGGCATGATTTTTAGAAGCAGTGGGAAATGCCCAAATAAAAAACTTTCCCCTAGCTGTAACCCTAACCCTAACCCTAGCTGGAACCCAAACCCTAATCCTAAACTTAGCTGTAACCCTAACCCTAACCCTAGCTGTAACCCTAACTCTGACCCTAACCGTAGTTGCAACCCTAACCCAAACACTAGCCAAAACACCAACCATAACCCTAGCAATAACCCTAACCCTAACCCTATCTATAACCCTAACCCTAACACAAGCTATAACCCTAACCCTAACCCTAGTTGTAACCATAACACTAACCCTAGCTGTAACCCTAACCATAACCCTAATTGTAACCCTAACCCTAACCCTAACCCTAGCTGTAACCCTAACGCTAACCCTAGCTGTAACCCTAACCGTAACATTAGATATAACACTAGCGTTAACCCCAGCCGTAACCCTAACCCTAACGCTAATTGTAACCCTAACCCGAGCTGTAACCCAAACCCTAACCCTAGCTATAACCCTAACCCTAACCCTAGTTGTAACCATAACCCGAACCCGAGCTGTAACCCTAACCCTAACCCTAATTGTAACCCTAACCCAAACCCAAACTCTAGCTGTAACCCTAAGCCTAACCCTAGCTATAACCCTAACACTAACCTTAGCTATAACCCTAACCCTAACCCTAGCCCTAACCCTAGCCCCAACCCTAACCCTAACCCTAACCCCAACCCTAACCCTAACCCTAACCCTAGCTCCAACCCTAACCCTAACCCTAACCCTAGCTCTAACCCTAACCCTAACCCTAGCTCCAACCCAAGCTCTAACCCTAACCCTAGCTCCAAACCTAGCTCTAACCCTAACCCTAACCCTAGCTTAAACCTTAACCCTAACCCTAGCTCTAGCCCTAACCCTAACCCTAACCCTAGCCCCAACCCTAACCCTAACCCGAACCCTAGCTCCAACCCTAACCCTAACCCTAAACCTAGCTCTAACCCGAACCCTAACCCTAACCCTAGCTCCAAACCTTTCTCTAACCCTAACCCTAACCCTAGCCCCAGCTCCAACCCTAACCCTAACCCTAACCCTAGCTCTAGCCCTAGCTCCAACACAAACCCTAACCCTAACCCTAGCTGTAACCCTAACCCAAACCCTAGCTGTAACCCTAACCCTAACCCTAGCTGTAACCCTAACCCTAACCCTAATTGTAACCCTAACCCTAACCCTAACCCTAGCAGTAACCCTAACTCTAACCCTAACCGTAGTTGCAACCCTAACCCAAACCCTAGCCAAAACGCCAACCATAACCCTAGCAATAATCCTAACCCTAACCCTATCTTTAACCCTAACCAAAGCTATAACCCTAACCCTAACCCTAATTTTAACCCTAACCCTAACCCTAGCTATAACCCTAACCCTAAACCTAGTTGTAACCATAACCCTAACCCGAGCTGTAACCCTAACCCTAACCCTAATTTTAACCCTAACACTAACCCTAACTCTAGCTGTAACCCTAACCCTAACCCTAGCTATAACCCTAACACTAACCCTAACTGTAACCCTAGCCCTAACCCTAGCCCCAACCCTAACCCTAACCATAAGCCTAGCTCCAACCCTAACCCTAACCCTAACCCTAGCTCTAACCCTAACCCTAACCCTAGCTCCAACCCTAGCTCTAACCCTAACCCTAACCCTAGCTCCAACCCTAACCCTAACCCTAGCTCTAGCCCTAACCCTAACACTAACCTTAGCCCCAACCCTAACCCTAACCCTAACCCTAGCTCCAACCCTAACCCTAACCCTAACCCAAGCTCTAACCCTAACCCTAGCTCCAAACCTTTCTCAAACCCTAACCCTAACCCTAACCCTAACCCTAGCCCCAGCTCCAACCCTAACCCTAACCCTAACCCTAGCTCTAGCCCTAGCTCCAACCCTAACCCTAACCCTAACCCTAGCTGTAACCCTAACCCTAACCCTAGCTGTAACCCTAACCCTAACCCTAGCTGTAACCCTAACCCTAACCCTAATTGTAACCCTAACCCTAACCCTAACCCTAGCTGTAACCCTAAATCTAACCCTAGCAGTAACCCTAACCCAAACATTAGATATAACACTAGCCTTAACCCCAGCCATAACCCGAACCTTAACCCTAATTTTAACCCTAACCGTAACCCTAGCTGTAATCCTAACCCTAGCCCTATCAATAACCCTAACCCTAACCCTAGTTGTAACCATAACCCTAACCCTAGCTGTAACCCTAACCCTAACCCTAATTGCAACCCTAACCCTTGCTGTAACCCTAACCCTAGCTGCAACCCTAACCTCAACCCTAACCCTAGCTAAAACCCTAACCATAACCCTAGCTGTAACCCTAACCCTAACCCTAGCTATAACCCTAACCCTAAACCTAGTTGTAACCCTAACCCTAACCCTAACCCTAGCTCCAACCCAACCCTAACCCTAACCCTAACCCTAGCTCTAACCATAACCCTAACCCTAACCCAAGCTCTAGCCCTAGCTCCAACCCTAACCCTAACCCTAACCCTAACCCTAACCCCAACCCTAACCCTAACCCTAGCTCCAACCCTAACCCTAACCCTAACCCGAGCTCTAACCCTAACCTTAACCCTAGCTCCAACCCTAGCTCTAACCCTAACCCTAACCCTAGCCACAACCCTAACCCTAACCCTAACCCTAACCCTAACCCCAACCCTAACCCTAACCCTAGCTCCAACCCTAACCCTAACCCTAACCCTAGCTCTAACCCTAACCCTAACCCTAGCTCCAACCCTAGCTCTAACCCTAACCCTAACCCTAGCTCCAAACCTAGCTCTAACCCTAACCCTAACCCTAGATCCAACCCTAACCCTAACCCTAACCCTAACCCCAACCCTAACCCTAACCCTAACCCTAACCCCAACCCTAACCCTAACCCTAGCTCCAACCCTAACCCTAACCCTAACCCTAGCTCTAACCCTAACCTTAACCATAGCTCCAACTGTAACCCTAACCCTAGTTCTAGCCCTAACCCTAACCCTAACCCTAACCCTAGCCCCAATCCTAACCCTAACCCTAACCCTAGCTCCAACCCTAACCCTAACCCTAACCCTAGGTCCAAACCTATCTCTAACCCTAACCCTAACCCTAGCTCTAGCCCTAGCTCCAACCCTAACCCTAACCCTAACCCTAACCCCAACCCTAACCCTAACCCTAGCTCCAACCCTAACCCTAACCCTAACCCGAGCTCTAACCCTAACCTTAACCCTAGCTCCAACCCTAGCTCTAACCCAAACCCTAACCCTAACCCTAGCCCCAACCCTAACCCAAACCCTAACCCTAACCCCAACCCTAACCCTAACCCTAGCTCAGACCCTAACCCTAACCCTAACCCTAGCTCTAACCCTAACCCTAACCCTAGCTCCAACCCTAGCTCTAACCCTAACCCTAACCCTAGCTCCAAACCTAGCTCTAACCCTAACCATAACCCTAGCTCCAACCCTAACCCTAACCCTAACCCTAACCCCAACCCCAACCCTAACCCTAACCCCAACCCTAACCCTAACCCTAGCTCCAACCCTAACCCTAACCCTAACCCTAGCTCTAACCCTAACCTTAACCCTAGCTCCAACCCTAGCTCTAACCCTAACCCTAACCCTAGCCCCAACCCTAACCCTAAACTTAACCCCAACCCTAACCCAAACCCTAGCTCCAACCCTAACCCTAACCCTAACCCTAGCTCTAACCCTAACCCTAACCCTAGCTCCAAACCTAGCTCTAACCCTAACCCTAACCCTAGCTCCAACTGTAACCCTAACCCTAGTTCTAGGCCTAACCCTTACCCTAACCCTAACCCTAGCCCCAATCCTAACCCTAACCCTAACCCTAGCTCCAACCCTAACCCTAACCCTAACCCTAGCTCCAAACCTATCTCTAACCCTAACCCTAACCCTAGCTCTAGCCCTGGCTCCAACCCTAACCCTAACCCTAACCCTAGCCCCAACCCTAACCCTAACCCTAACCCTGACCCTAGCTGTAACCCTAACCCTAACCCTAATTGCAACCCTAACCCTTGCTGTAACCCAAACCCTAGCTGCAACCCTAACCCTAACCCCAACCCTAACCCTAGCTAAAACCCTAACCGTAACCCTAGCTGTAACCCTTACCCTAACCCGAGCTGTAACCCTAACCCTAACCATAGCTATAACCCTAACCCTAACCCTAGTTGTAACCATAACCCTAACCCTAGCTGTAACCCTAACCCTAACGCTAATTGTAACCCTAACCCTAACCCTAACTCTAGCTGTATCCCTAACCCTAACCCTAGCTGTAACCCTAACCCTAACCCTAGCTCCAACCCTAACCCTAACCCTAACCCTAGCTCTAACCCTAACCCTAACCCTAGCTCCAACCCTAGCTCTAACCCTAACCCTAACCCTAGCTCCAAACCTAGCTCTAACCCTAACCCTAACCCTAGCTCCAACCGTAACCCTAACCCTAGTTCTAGCCCTAAACCTAACCCTAACCCTAACCCTAGCCCCAATCCTAACCCTAACCCTAACCCTAGCTCCAACCCTAACCCTAACCCTAACCCTAGCTCCAAACCTATCTCTAACCCTAACCCTAACCCTAGCTCTAGCCCTAGCTCCAACCCTAACCCTAACCCTAACCCTAGCCCCAACCCTAACCCTAACCCCAACCCTAACCCTAGCTAAAACCCTAACCGTAACCCTAGCTGTAACCCTAACCCTAACCCGAGCTGTAACCCTAACCCTAACCATAGCTATAACCCTAACCCTAACCCTAGTTGTAACCATAACCCTAACCCTAGCTGTAACCCTAACCCTAACGCTAATTGTAACCCTAACCCTAACCCTAACTCTAGCTGTATCCCTAACCATAACCCTAGCTGTAACCCTAACCCTAGCTATAACCCTAACCCTAATTGTAACCCTAAACCTAACCCAAACCCTAGCTGTAACCCTAACTCTAACCGTAGCTGTAACCCTAACCCTAACCCTAGCTATAACCCTAACACTAACCCTAGCTATAACCCTAACCCTAACCCTAGCCCTAACCCTAGCCCCAACCCTAACCCTAACCCTAACCCCAACCCTAACCCTAACCCTAGCTTCAACCCTAACCCTAACCCTAACCCTAGCTCTAACCCTAACCCTAACCCTAGCTCCAACCGTAGCTCTAACCCTAACCCTAGCTCCAAACCTAGCTCTAACCCTAACCCTAACCCTAGCTCCAACCCTAACCCTAACCCAAGCTCTAGCCCTAACCCTAACCCTAACCCTAGCCCCAACCCTAACCCTAACCCGAACCCTAGCTCCAACCCTAACCCTAACCCTAAACCTAGCTCTAACCCGAACCCTAACCCTAACCCTAGCTCCAAACCTTTCTCTAACCCTAACCCTAACCCTAGCCCCAGCTCCAACCCTAACCCTAACCCTAACCCTAGCTCTAGCCCTAGCTCCAACCCAAACCCTAACCCTAACCCTAGCTGTAACCCTAACCCTAACCCTAGCTGTAACCCTAACCCTAACCCTAGCTGTAACCCTATCCCTAACCCTAATTGTAACCCTAACCCTAACCCTAACCCTAGCTGTAACC